>NC_142008.1:124494273-124531773 GCF_049901715.1 Pseudonaja textilis | reverse complement strand
TACATCAACTCGACCCGCCAGACGTTGCACAGCTGTATCTCCTGCATGTCCTCGTGGAAGGACTGCTACCAGCAGGCATCCTACATGCACAACAAGTAAGGGGGGGTGGGTGGGGTGGAGTCTGGGGGGGGGTGGGCGGGAGACGTTGCACTGTGCCAAAGGGGCTAGTCCTCAGTGATCCTGACTGGCCACCGCTCGGATTTGCGGTGGGTCCCACGGTTGGAGACCTCCCCAGCGGATCTCAGAACGAAACGAAATGTCCCTTGGGGAAGGTGGATTTACTTAACGGCCAGGCGATTCGCTGAACGACCGCCTGAGCTTGTCGGGGACTACGCCGAAAACGGTTGTAGCTACTATCCGTTCATGACCGGCTTTACGACCTCACCAACTCACGATGGGAATTCCTAACCCCGTTCAGTGGTGGGATTCAGCCGGTTCGCAGCGGTTCACAAGAACCGGTTGTTAAATTATTTTAATCCCGCGTAGAGGACGTGTTCCTCACGACACAGGGGCTGCTTTTAAACGCTTTTTCGAAGCGTTTAACGTGCTTTGAAATGCCCCCATTTTCACCGCATCAGGAAATATTCTGCGTGAAGCTACATATATAATTCTTTTTCTTCTCATTTTTCACCCTCTTTATGGGTAACATGCAACGATTGCATTTTCCCTGTCAATTTGAGCTACTTTTGGCCTGTCATTTTCATTTTTCATTTCATTTTAATTGGGTGTTAATTTTCAAATCCAAATCCCCATATTGTAAATAATCTAATATTCACCATAAAAATGTGTTTTTTTCCCAGACAATATGCAGAATAGCTGAAATAGAGATTTCTTCTCAACTCTGAGCCTAAGACAGCAAGAGATTGGACTCCCATCTGGGTCTCCTGCTTGGGCAGTGGGTTGGACTAGATGACCTACAAGGTCCCTTCCAACTCTGATTATCTGTTATCTGTTATCCCTTATAAACCAGCAGTCTTCGACTTATAACTAGAATTGAGTTCCAAATTTATTTGGCGAAGTGAGACATGTGTTAAGTTAGTTTTGCCCCATCTTACAACCTTTCCAGCCACCGCCGTTAAGTGAACCACCGCAGTTGTTAAATCGGTAACCCAGTAGTTAAGTGAATCTGGCTTCCCCATGGAATTTACTTAGTTGGAAGGTCGCAAAAGGGGATCACATGACCCCGGGATGCTGTGACCGTCATAAGTACAAGTCAGTTGCCAAGCCTTTTGATCAGGTGGCCCGGGGGATGCTGCGACAAACGTAAGTGTGAAACAGCGGTCTTAAGTCACTTTTTTTTAGTTGTGTCTTTGAACTGTCACTAAATGAACTGTTGTAAGTCGAGGACTACCTGAATTCCTGAGCTTTTTCCCTTGTTTTTCTGACTCCCCCCAATCAAGTTCGTTTAGTGACAATTTGACTTTGCGATGGCACTGGAAAAGTGACTTATGACCGTTTTTCATATTTACGACCATATTAGCATCCCCAGAGTCGCATGATTTACATTTAGATACTTGACAACTGACTTGTGTTTATGACGGTCGAGATGTCCCAGGATTTCAGGATCCCCTTTAGCGACCTTTGGACGAACAATGTCAACGGAGAAGCCCGATCCACTTAACGACCATGTGACTCACTTGCCAATGTTGGCAATTCACTTAACGACTGTGGCCAGCAAGGTCGTAAAATGGGCCAAAGCTCACTTAACGTCTGGGATAACCACAGAAATGTTGAGCTCTGTTGCGGTTGTAAGTCAAGGACTACCCTGTATCGGTAGAAGCGATACTTTCCCCCAAAAAAATTTAGACTTTTTTTTCTAAATTTCCTGGGTTTCTCCCAAAAGTTGCATTTAGAATAGAATATTATTTAGACCGAGCTGGAAGGGGACCTTAGAGGTCTTCTATTCCAGCCCGCCCCAGTTGTTGATTTGGCTCAGAATTTTCTACCCGTTTGCACCGATCCACACTTTGGATCACAACTCTGTCCCCCGGCACCCTTGAACGATTTCTCTTCCTGCGGTTGTCGTTCATACGCTTGTTACGTTTTCCCTTTGTGTGCGTGGGGAGAACCAGCGCACCACATACCTTTCCTCGCGTGCTGTTTTCGTTCCCACTGCCTTCCTGCCTCGTCCGCGCAACGAGGCATCGCCTGGATGTTAAGCGAGGCGCCCAGCCGTGCCGCAAAGCGAAAGTGAGAAACCATCAACTCATGGAACGGAAGTTGCCTGTGGAAGTTGCGGGAGCTTCGTCCCTGGAGGCTCTCAAAAGGAGACTGGGCTGCCCTCTGCCAGAAATGGTGTAGGTTCTCCTGCTTGGGCGGGGGTTGGACTAGATGACCTACAAGGTCCCTTCCGACTCTGATTATCTGTTATATTCTGAAATCTTGTCCATCATTTAGCATTTCGCCAGTCGCCCCTTCCTCACGGACAATGTCGCGACGGTCCCCCTGCGTTTTCTTTGCATCGTTTTTTTTTCTCCCTGCATTATCAGCTAGTCCTCGCCTTACAACGCTTCGCTCAGTGACCGTTTGAAGTTACAACGAAAAAAGCGAATGAAAAAAATTGACCGTGTTTTCAGGTCACGGGATCAGAATTCAGACGCTTGGCCACCTTCTCGAATTTATGACGGTCGCAGTGGCTCCCTTTTGCGACCTTCTGACCAGCAAAGAAGTCAGATTCGCATTTACGACCATGTGGCTATTTAGCGACTGCAGTGATTCGCTTAACATCTGTGGCAAGACAAGTTGTAAAATGGGAGAAAGCTCCCTGAACAAATGTCCCACTTAGTGGCTTAAATTTGGAGGGCTCCGTTGTAGTTGTAACTCGAGGACTACTTGTGTTTGCCTGTCCCGGTGGTGGACAGTGTCACGAGGTTCACGTAAGCCCCAAATTTCCGTCGCCCCCTAAAACATTTCTTTCACTGACTTTTGCCCCGTGTTATGAACTTGCTTGCCACAGCTGTTCAGTGACTCAGGCAATCAGTAAGTGGTCATAAAGTGAATCTGCCTCCCCCCCATTGCTTGTCAAAAGGGACACACCGGCCATCGTAAATACGAACCGGGGGCCATTCGGCTAAATTTGGAACACGTGACCACAGGAATGGCTGTCACTTCATAAAATATTTCTATGGTCTTCTTAGAATTGCCAATAGAAAGGGAGGAGGGGGCAACAGTGCGGCAGCTTGGAAACCGAAAGCGCATTCCATCAATAGCCTTTCAGAGATAGTAACTAGGTGACTGAAGTTTCTGCCGTAAAACGATCTAACTGGAGAGCATGATTGATGGCTCTGGGCTATGGCTGTGTCCCATTGGAGGATATGAATTATGATAACACCCAGGGGGTAGAAGGGGGGAAAACCGGGGTCAAGGGTGGCAGTGAATGATGGGTCTCAGAGTCGGCTGCACCCAGGCAGGGCTGGACATGTTAACTCCCAATAAATTCTTTGGAAATTTGGCTGGAGACTCATGATTTAATTGCAAGGTAACGGCCAGAATCCTGACAGCCTGCTGCGGTTGTAAGCAGGGGTAGGATTCTACCAGTTCGGACAGGTTTGGACTGGTTTAGGTGAACCGGAGGTTAAGTTTTCATCTGGTCCTCTGAACCGATATTTAAATTGACCGGCTAGCCCCGCTCCTCCCTGGAGTCTCCATGCAATACAGGTATTAAATGCAGGGTCCACCGTAGCCACACCCACCCCGGCCACCAGCTCTCTGCCCGGTTGCTGGGATTTTGGGATCCCACCCCTGGTCGTAAGTGCGAAAAACACCCCAGTCCCTTGTTCCAGCTCTGTCGTAACTTGGGACAGACCTAAACCAGGGCTGTCCAACCTTGGCAACTTTAAGACTTGTGGACTTCAACTCCCAGAATTCCTCAGCCGGCTGAGGAATTCTGGGAGTTGAAGTCCACAAGTCTTAAAGTTGCCAAGGTTGGACACCTGCGCTAAACGAACATTTGCAAGTTGAGGTCTACTCCTGTCCACAAAAAGCCTCCCGAGCCATGCCGGACCATCCTGGTTTGATGCTCGCAGCCCGCTTGGCTAGCTTTCTGGCAAACCATGGCTGGCTGGATCCTAATCAATAAGTTGAATTTTTGGGGGTGGGTGGGGAGACCCTCCCAATCCTTGGCTTCCCTCAATCTTCTTCCAGCCCTGCTGAGGCTGCTTCCCCAAGAAGCCCCCTCCCACCCCCTCCCCTCCGCCCGCCCAGCTTCTCCGCACTTGAGAAATAATCCATCATTATGATTAGGGATGTCAGATTTAAGTGGCTGCCTGGTCCTCGGCAATTAAGCCTTAAGTGTTCCTCCTCTGCTTCAAATTCAAATTAGCGGGGCTGGATCAATAGCCGGCAAGATGTAAAAAAGGCATTCAAGACCCCCGCGTGGCACGGGCTCCCCGGATTAAGCTCTCGAGCCTGGTCCCTTCGGGGCAGGGGGCTTCGGCCTTCCCTGATTAGCTGATTTCTTCGGAAAACTTCTCGCCCCTGGAGTGGGGAGGAGAAGGGGGGGAGGAGATGAAGCCAAGACCCCCTTTTTCTAAGGGTCTGGGCTGCTTGCTGCCCACCTACAACACCCCCACCCCCACCCCAGTGAGAATAACAATAACAGAATAGCAGTGTGGGAAGGGTCTTCTACCCGCTGCTGAAGCAGGAGACCCTATACCATTCAAGATAAACGGCTGTCCAGTCTCGCCTTAAAAATCCCCAGCGATGGATCCCCCACAACTTCTGGTGGCAAGCAGTTCCACTGTTTCATTGTTAAATTAACAGCTGACTCTTCCGACAGGCTTTCTGGGAAGGGATGGGTCCTGGACCAGACCAGCATCTTCGCCCAGGTGGATGCCTTTGTCCAACGTTGCAAAGACCTCCTGGAGGTAGGTGTACGGTGTCCGTCTCTAGCGGTCCATGTTAGCTTCTCAGGGTTGACCTCTGCAATCCTGTTCTGACCACGGCTCCCTGAGGCTGTAATTAAGCACACCGCTTAGTCCAAATAATTTATTGTTTTATTTCAACGCTGGGAATTATGTTCATTCCCAGCCTGTAATAAGTCCCAAACAGTCCCTCGAGATAAGCACCCACCTTTCTCTCCTTTAAATTGCTGCCAACAACTAAAGTGCCAAATGAACTGTTAAAAAAACCAGCTGAAGTACAAAGTCCATACAGAGCTTCAAGGTTTAATCCGAAGAGAGTGAACGACGTTGCTTCCTGCAAAGGTTTCTGTACCTTTGCCTGTCCTTTATCCATTATAGGAGGGGCAATCACCTCCCAGCCTTACTCCTGAGTCACCCCTTTTGTCTCAGCTGCTCTCTCCTTCTAGCAGCTCTGTGCACATGCACACTGGGGACAGGCTCCCCTTCTTCCTCTGCCTCGCTCTTGCCAGACTCTGGAGGCTCTGGAGGCTGCACCCCACTCCCAGAGGGTCCTGGCCTCATCTTGGAGGAGCAGTGCGGCAGTTTGGAATCGAAAGGGCATTCCATCCTTATCTTGCAAAGATTATAACTAAGCTACTGGAATTTCTGCCCGGGCAAATCTCTTAATTGGAGAATGCGATTGATGACTCTTGGCTATGAACATGTTTTATTGGAGAATATGAATTAGGGTACACCTAGAAGGGTGGGGTGTGGGGGGAAACGGGGTCATAGGTGACAGCGAATTACGTGTCTCATCATCAGCTCCACACACGCCATGCCGACACGTTGGCTCCGAATAAATCCTCTGAAGTTTTTGAAGCTCAGCTCGACTTAGGGCAACCGCCGGAATCCTGACACTTGAATCTTTTCCCATCATATTTTCGGGGGCCCGTGCCCAATGAGAGTAGATCCTGGTGGGAGATAGTGATCACAGCCGCTTCCTTCTCCCGATAGGTCTGCGACAGCCAGCAACACTTCGCCCGCTGGGAAGACGGCAAACAGACCCCGCTGCCCTGTTTCTCCGGTCAACAAGGTCCCCAGATGACCAGGAGCTTGCTGGAGATCGAGGAGACCTTCAGTAAATATCTCAACAACCTCCGGAATGTGAAAGGAGGGATTCTGGATGTGAAGAACACAACCTGGCACGAAGACTTCAGCCGGTGAGAAAAATCTACTTTGACAAGAAAAGACGTGTGGGTGGGTGGGGCATGGGGAGGCAGGGGAGAGCTCCATGGGACACGTGCCATGGAGGTCCACCAAGAACTTTAGATGGTTTACAAGACCCTCTTCTTCTTCTTTTTTCTTATTCTTCTTCTCCTCTTCCTCCTCCTCTTCCTCCTTCTTCCACTTCCGCTTCTTCTCCTCCTCTTCCTTTTCCTCCTCCTCCTCCTTTTTCTCCCTCCTCCTCCTGCCATCAGCTTCCGCGCGGGGGTCAAAGACCTGGAAGTCATGACCCAGAACTTGATCACTTCAGCCTTCGAGACGGTGAGGGATGTGGAACATGGGGTGGAGATTCAGGACGTCTTCGAACATCTGTCCTCCCGAGAGGTACACGTGGGCCCACAGTGGCTGAACCGGGGAGAGATGGGGGGCAGCTGGGGAGGGGGGCGGGGAAGGGAAGGCAGGGCTTCCAAGAAGGGCTGTAACGACGCTATAAAGGGGCATCTGGTGGACCTGTATTTTATTAGCGAGGAGGAGGAGAAGGGCTTGGACCTGGGGTGGTCTTTAGATCGGAAGTTGTGGGAGCGTCATCCCTTGAGACTTTCAAGAAGAGATTGGACTGCCATTTGTCAGAAATGGTGCTTGGGCGGGGGGTTGGACTAGATGACCTACAAGGTCCCTCCCAACTCTGTTAATCTATGGTCTCCTGAAAGATGCTTGGAAGGCTTGAAGCAACTTGACCATGGGTGGAATTCGATCCCCAGAATTCTGGGAGTTGAAGTCCATCTTAAGCATGGAAATCTGGGTGTGGAAGCCCTCCCACCTAAAGCATGGAATTCTGGGAGTTGAAGTCCATCCATCTTAAGCATGGAAGTCTGGGTGTGGAAGCCCTCCCACCTAAAGCATGGAACTCTGGGAGTTGAAGTCCATCCATCTTAAGCATGGAAGTCTGGGTGTGGAAGCCCTCCCACCTAAAGCATGGAACTCTGGGAGTTGAAGTCCATCCATCTTAAGCATGGAAGTCTGGGTGTGGAAGCCCTCCCACCTAAAGCATGGAATTCTGGGAGTTGAAGTCCATCTTAAGCATGGAAGGGTGGGAGTGAAAGCCCTCCCATCTAAAGCATGGAATTCTGGGAGTTGAAGTCCATGATCATCAAGTTCCAGCACAGCCTCTCCTGACCTGGACCTCAACTCCCAGAATCCCTTGGCCAGGAAGGGAATTCTGGGATCCTGGAAGGGCCCTTTGGTCCAACCATAGCAGCCAATCTCCTCAGTTGTGATATGCATGTGAGCGCCAGAGAAGTGAGGAATGTGGTGGTAGAAAATGGAACAGTCTCCTCAACCTGGATAGTTTGAAGGTGGGAAGACTTGTTCAACTCCAACATGGCTGGCTGGGGAATTCTGGGAGCTGAGGTCCATCCATCTTCAGGTTGTCCGGTCTCGAAAACACCAACTTCAAGGAATAGAATCAGAATAGAGATGGAAGGGACCTTGGAGGTCTTCTAGTCCAGCCCCCTGCTGAAGCAGGAAAACCCTATACTATTTCAGACAAAATGGCTGTTCGTTCTCTTCTGAAAAGCCCTCCAGTGATGGAGCACCCACAACTTCTGGTGGCAAACAGTTCCACTGGTGAATTGTCCTCCCTGTCAAGAAATTTCTCCTTAATTGCTTCTGTCCTTGGTTAGTTTCCACCTGTTGTTTATTGTCCTGCCCTCTGGTACTTTGGAGAATAAATTGAAAATAAATCCAACTTAAATTGGAAGCCGGGGAGGACCACAGAGTTGGAACTCGGGGCCTCGGGGACCTCCTGGGTGGGGCACCTTCGCTCCCTGGGCCTCTTCCAACCGGCCTCCTTCCTTCAGGCCATCAAGCGCACCTTCGACAAGAAGACGGTGGACGTTTTCATGCTCTTCAACCGGGAGCTGTCCCTGGTCAACAAGGAACTCAGCAAGAAGACCCCTTTCCTGACGCCATACATGTGTCACTATTCAGGCATGGCCCACTGGATGCGCGCGCTCCGGCGGCGCGTGGACAGACCCATGAAGGTAGGGCTGTCTCCTACTAAAAGGTGGTGGTGGAGGAAACAGGGCTGACGGGATCTCCCGTGGCTTCTCCTGAGCGCCTGTTTCAGTCGGGGGGCCCTCAAGGCAACGGGGAAGGTATTTTACGGGGAGTCCTTGACTTGCAAACATAATGGGGTTACAATGGCCTTGCAGAAAGTGACTTAGGGCCGTTTTTCCACACTTAGCGACCGTTGCAGCATCCTCCAGGGGTCACGTGACCAAAATTCTGCCGCTTTGGCAACCGGCATGGGCTTACGACGGTCGCTGTGTCCTGGAAGGTCACGTGGTTCCCCTTTGCGACCTGCTGAGAATCAAAGTCAACGGGGGAGGGGGGGCTGGAATCACTTAACGACCGTGTGTGAGACGGACGTTTAACGATTGCAGTGGTTTGCTTAACAACTCTGGCCAGAAAGATGGGGCAAAACTCACTTCACACATGTCTTGCTTAGCGACGGAAATTTTGGACTCCCTTGTGGTCATAAGTCGAGGGCTGCCTGTATTGGATTGAGTGCCCTCAGGAAATCCCTAAAGCTGCAGATTGGATCAGGAAAATGGAAAAAGCAAGAAATACAAAATAAGAAATGATTTTATCTGAATATCAAACCTTCTGACAAGCACAGCCAAGCGGGAAGCCGGATTGTGAACAACTTGACAATCGTGGCAGGCAAGGTCATGAAAGGGGCCCAAAACTGGCTTCACAAATGTCTCACTTAGCGACGGAAATTTGGGGGTCCACTGTGTGGTCGTAAGTCGAGGAAATTACTTCTAAATAAGATTGTCGCTTCCCGGTACGCTGTGCATGAAAAACAGGCTGGAAAAATCCTTCTTCGGTTCCGCCGGCCAGCAAATAATAACAACAACAATAACAACAACACCAAGGATGCTGGCAGCAACCCGTATCAACCATCAGCACCAGTCAATTATATTTGTGATACATTTTTAAATGTTCAGTTGACTTTCACGTCTAATGAATAAAAAAGATATAGTAATAATAATAATAACAGCAACAACAATAATAATAATAATAATGAGATAAAAATGCCAAACCCAGTCTGAACATCTGGTTGACTGTGCGATGATATAATAATAATAATAATAATAATAATAATAATAATAATAATAATAATAATTCCTAAACACTTGGGAAGTGTTCAGCTAGTGAGTTGTGACACGAAACCCAGCATGGTTATCTCGTCTGCTGTGTATACTGTCATTTTTGTGTACTACAACAACAACAACAACAAAATACATGAAACTGAGTCAACTGAGCATTTTAAAATGTATTACAAATATTATTAACCAGCACCGGTGATGATAATAATGCCAAATTATTACTCATCGCACAGTCAGCCAGATGTTCAGACTGGGTTTGGCATTTTTGTCTACCTATCGAGTCCTTGCCGAGGACCTGGGATGGGCAAATCCGGATGTTTGATGGTGTTGCAGATATCGCCGCAGGATGGAAGGTGTTCCAAGTCAAGCTGCCTTCCGCAATTGACTGATGGCAAATTTGTCAATGCCACCGATGGTGTTCAAGTGATGCTCTAGTGGTTTTGGGACTGCACCCAAGGCACCTATTACTATTGTTACCACCCTTGCTTGCCTTTGCCACAGTTGTTCTATTTCTATGTGTAGGTTTTTGTACATTTTGTGATTTTCTCCAGTTCTTTCTCTTCTCTCCTGCTGACTCCTGGCACTGCCACATTCACTACCCAGATATTTTTGTCTTTTCTTGTTGGCGACAACTGTCAAGTCCAGGATGTTATGTGGCCAGGTACCTGTCTGTCTGGATTCTGAAGTCCCAGAGCAATTTAACGGTTTTCATTTTCTATGACTTTTCCTGTTTTATGGTCCCACGGTTCTTGCTTAACAGGCAAATGATATTTCCATTGTACCATTGTTGTTACATGCGGCTGCTTGTAGTGAGTTTGTACAATCTTTTCGCAGCAGCTTACCAGGTGGTCCACAGTTTCTTTAGTTTCTTTGCTACTGCTGCTGCTGTTGTTGTTGTTGTTGTGGTTGTGGTTGTTGTGGTTGTTGTGGCTGATACCTAGGATGCTGGCAGCAACGCATATCAACCATCAGTGCCAATGAATGTTATTTGTGATATATTTTAAAATGTTCGGCGGACTGAATTTCTTGCTTAATGAATAAAAGCGATAATAATTATGATTATTTAGTAATAATTTTAAGGAGATACTTGGTTGGTAGATGGGATGCTGGCAGCAACCCGTATCAACCACCGGCGCCGGTCAGTGAGATTTATGATCCATTTTAAAATGTGCAGTTGACTTGAGTTTCATGTTTAATGGATAAAATATAATAATAATAATAATTGAGTATTGTTATTATTGTTGTTTTTGTTGTTGATCCTGGCAAGCATCCAGATCTGACTATCCCAGATCCCTTGGTGGGGACTCAATAGGTAGACAAAAATGCCAAACCCAGTCTGAACCTCCGGCTGACTCCACGATGATAATAATTAATAATCCTAATAATTCGGTTTTTTGCGAACGGCCATTGTGGCGGTCCGTGATTCATTCCTTTTCTTCTCTCCCCTCTCCTCCCCGTCTCCTTTTTAAGCTATTTACCTGAATAACGTCCTCCTCCTCCTCCTCCTTCGCTGGTTCCTTTTAACAGCTTTAATTATACACCGGGAGAGAAACAGCCTGGCATTCAAGCCATCAATCAAACGCGATGCCCACTTTTTCGCCCCCGTCCCCCCCCTCCTCTCCCGGTGCCCACTTGAAAATGGAAAACAGGACGAATGGGCGAAAAAACAAAATGGTTTCCTCGGAAGTTCCTGGGGGAAATTTTCCCCTCAGGGGGGCTTGGACCACAAAAGACGCTCATTTCTGGCTTTTCCATTTCGGTGGCGCGTGGGCGGGAGACGTGCCTGGCCTTCGAAAATGCCACCGGTCCTCAGACTTACGACCGCGATGGAAGCTTCCCCCACCCCCCATCGCTAAGCAAGACATTACGTCCTTTCGGGCCACGGTCGCTAAGGGAATCGTGGGGGGGGGTTGTTCGACTGGTGACACGGTTGTTAAGCGAGTCTGGATTCTCCCGTGGACTTGGCTAGTGACTTGGTGTGACACACACACACACACACACACACACACACACTCACACACCCTTCTCAGGGCGCTGCAGCCGTCGTAAACGTGAATCGGTTGCCAAGCAACTGAAATTTGATCGTGTCCCACGCGGGGGGGAGGGAGGGGCGATTCTTCTGAAATGGTTGTAAGCATGAAAAATGGTCACAGGTCGCTTTCTCGGTGCAGTCGCAACACTGAACAGTCACTAAATGAATGGTTGTAAGTCAAGGACTAGCTGTACAGGTCCTTGTGAGGCCCTTGGCAGGCCCCTCAGCTTGGCGTTTTGGTTGCAGACGTTTCACCGCCCTAGGTAACGTCATCAGCACTGGAAGGGAGTGGGATATGTGGGGTGGGGGAAGGAGGAAGAGGTAGAAGAAGAAGAGGAAGAGGAGGAGGAGGAAGAGGAAGGCTGTGGAGGTCCTAGTTGCTCTCTGAGCTTGGCTGTTTTCTTGCGGACGTTTCATGACCCAACTAGGTAACATCATCAGTGCTAGAAGGGAATGGAATGTGTGAAGTGATGGAAGGAGAAGAGGAGGAACAGGAGGAGGTGGAAGAAGAGGTGGAGGAACAGGGGAAGATGAAGAGAAAAAAGAGGAGGAGGAGGAGGAGGGCTGTGGAGGTCCTAGTTGCTCTCTGAGCTTGGCTGTTTTCTTGCGGACGTTTCATGACCCAACTAGGGAACATCATCAGTGCTAGAAGGGAATGGAATGTGTGAAGTGATGGAAGGAGAAGAGGAGGAACAGGAGGAGGTGGAAGAAGAGGAGGAGGAACAGGGAGAAGATGAAGAGAAAAAAGAGGAGGAGGAGGAGGAGGAGGAGGAGGAGGAGGGCTGTGGAGGTCCTAGTTGCTCTCTGAGCTTGGCTGTTTTCTTGCGGACGTTTCATGACCCAACTAGGGAACATCATCAGTGCTATAAGGGAATGGAATGTGTGAAGTGATGGAAGGAGAAGAGGAGGAACAGGAGGAGGTGGAAGAAGAGGAGGAGGAACAGGGGGAAGATGAAGAGAAAAAAGAGGAGGAGGAGGAGGGCTGTGGAGTCCTTGTTGCTCTCTGAGCTGGGTGGTTTTCTTGCAGACGTTTCATCACCCGACTAGGGAACAACATCAGTGCTAGAAGGGAAGGGGGTTTGCTCTGTTTATATACTTGCTTCGTCAGGGTTGGTGGGAGTGTCTTCGATGGTCCCTTGATTCGTTGTTTGATTGTTTGTCTGAGTCGGTGGTTCCTTAACTGGGGTACGGATTGGGTGGGCCAGCCTCCCGCCGGTCAGCCCATCTCAGCACAGAACTGCCAGGCCTCCGGGTTGGCTTTCTGTGTTGGTCCACCGCGGCTTCCTCACCCGGCTCTCGTGCCACCCTTTGCCTCCCGCCTTGGCCTCGGAGTCCCGTTGATGTCCCTTGCTGCTCACGTCCACCTTACGAACTAAACCAGGTCATGAAACCGACGGCACAACACGATTTCATCATTTGCCGAGACAGGCATCACAAGAGCTGGGAGAGTCGCAAGAGGTCATCCAGCCCAACCCCCCCCTTTACACTGCAGAATTCGCACCCTCTCGTGCACTGCACTCGATGACCGTTCGGCCTCCGTTTGAAAAAAACCCAGGGAAGGGGAAGAGATTCCTCTCTGTCAATCAGTTCCACTGATTGGATTGACAGCTGTCCCTGTCAACAAGTCCTTCCTAAAGTCTCATCTGTTGATATCTCACCTCATTCCTTTCTCGTCTTAACCTCTGGAGTAGGTGAGAAGGAGCCCATACCTTCTACAGCGGGGTTTCTCAAATCTTAATGACTCTTAAGATAGGTGGACTTCAACTCCCAGAATTCCACGCTTAACATGAGTGGACTTCGAGTCCCAGAATTCCACGCTCAAGATGGATGGACTTCAATTCCCAGAATTCCACGCTTAAGACGTGTGGATTTCACCCGCGGTGCTCTTTTCTTCTCCTCTCTCTTATCCCCCAACCCGAAACACCCCCACCCCTGCATATTCAACCCCCACACACCACTCCCCATCTGGTTTTATGGGCTGTGCCTTATGGGCGTTGTGATTCCTAAGCATCCGAGGCGATCGGCTTGCCCCACCGTGGATGGAAAGCAAGATGGCTTCTCCAATGCGGCACCTACTGGAGCAGGTTTTGAAGAGTGGGGGGGAGGGGCATGCGTTCGTCGGCTGATGCCTGTCCCCTCCCGTTCTTGGGAGGGCATGGGGTGTAGCTCCACACGCCCCCCCCCAGTTCGATGCTCCTCGCCAGCTCTGACGAAGTGACCCCACGCTGGGCGAACTTGCACACGTGGCACAGCTGACTCACCCGATGCTTAGGTGGTTTTTCCGAGAAACATGTCTTTATTTTTTCTCTTGGCACCGACCGTTGGCACTAGGTGGCACGTGTTGTTTTGTTCATTACGCCCACCTGAGCGCGTTTTCATGGGCACTGGGGGGGGAATGGATTCCTCAGTTTCCTGTTGACTGAGCGGAGGGCAAGGCGAGCGAAACCCTCGGGGAAGTGGAACATGGGAGCTCGGGTTGGCAGCCAGGAAGGGGATGGGCTCCTGCCAGCTTTTGCCATCCCTGAGCAGGTGCCAGGCTAGGATGTCACACACGCAGCCATGGCCGCCTTTGCCAGGTGCGTGGTAGCTCCCAAGGAATTACAGCTTGCAACGCTTCATTTAGTGACCGCTTGAAGTTACGATGGCACTGAGAAAAGGGACTCATGGCCATCTTTCACACTTAGGACTCTTGCAAGCTCCATGATCAAAATTCCGGCTTTGGGCAAGGGACTCAGATTTATGACGGTCCCTGTGTCCCAGGATCCCAAGCAAAGCCAAGGAGAAATTCAGGTTCACTTAGCGACTGTGTTAGTGCAGCGGTTTACTTAACAACTGTAGCCAGAAAGGTCATAAAATGGGACAAGGTTCACTTAACCTGCAGTCTGACTAGCAGAAAATTTGCGTTCAATTGTCATAAATTGAGGACTACCTGTAATTTATGGCCTTCTATTGCCTTCTGGCCTCTCCTGATACACGATTCTGCACGCAAAACCTTTCCCCACTTGACCAGAAATTGTTACAGGTGGTCCTCAACTCACGGCCACAATTCAACTCAAAATTTCCATTGCTAAGCAAGACATTAAGTGAGTTTTGCCCCATTTTTACCAGCTTTCTTGCCGCCATTGTTAAGCGAATCACTGCCGTTGTTAAGTTAGTCACGTGGTCGGTAAGCGAATTGGGCTTCCCCCTTGACTTTGCTTGTCAAAAGGCTGGATCACGACCGTCATGAAACGAAGCAGTGGGCAAGCCTTCGAAGCTTGATCATGTGACCACGGGGACCAGTTGCAACGGTCAGTGTGAAAAACGGTCATAAGTCAGTGCTGTCGTAACTTCAAATGGTCATTGAATGAATGGTTGTAAGCCGAGAACTCTCTGTACCCGAGAATCTAATCAATTAATAGTCAGCACCAAATTGATAAGGGTCTGAACGGAATTCGAGGGAGGCTGAACTTGGATCTCTTGTGGCAACACGAGGATGCTGCACTGATGACGCCTTCAACCCCGCCCTCCAAGCTCTGCCGAGTATTCTCCTACAGTCCCTTCCTCTCCCTCTCTGGCCAGTGTCTCACCAAAGCCCACTTCATCCCTCACATTGGGACCGGAGAAGAAAGCTTCCAGACCTATCAGCTTCTGGTGCAGGCCATGGATGAGATCGAGAGGAAGACCTTCCACGAGTGGACCCAAGGCTTGGACAAGGACAGCTTGAAGCGTCTGGACACCCCTCTCCTCATCCCGAGTGCCGAGATGCCGGGCATGTTGGACATCAACTTTGACAAGTGAGTGAAAAAGGAAAGAACCGGAGAAGACCTTGTTGCCCTGGTGTTCCACCCTGGTCTCATGGGTCCTTCCATGCCCCTTCTTCCTTCTCCTTCTTCTCTTTCTTCCTTCTCCTTTTCCTTCCTTCTCCTCTTTCTCGCTCTCCTCCTTCCTCCTTCTCTTTCTCCTTCTTCCTTCTCCTTCTTCCTTCTCTTCTTCCTCCTTCTTTCTTCTACTCTTCCTCCTTCCCTCTCTCTTTCTTCCTTCTCCACCTCCTCCTCCTCCCTCTCTTTCTTCCTCCTCCTCTTCTTCCTCCTCCTGTCTCCTTCCGCTTCCCTTTCTCCCTTCTCCCTTCTCCTTCTCCTCTTCCTCCTTCTCCCTCTCCTTCTCCTTCTCCTTCTTTCTTCTACTTCCTCCTTCCCCCTCTCTTTCTTCCTCCTCCTCCTCCTCCACCTCCTCCTCCTCCCTCTCATTCTTCCTTCTCCTTTTCCTTCCTTCTCCTCTTTCTCGCTCTCCTCCTTCCTTCTCTTTCTCCTCCTTCCTTCTCTTTCTCCTCTTCCTCCTTCTCCCTCTCCTTCTCCTTGTTTCTTCTACTCTTCCTCCTCCTCCCTCTCTTTCTTCCTTCTCCTCTTCCTCCTCCTCCTTCTGTCTCCTTCTGCTTCCCTTTCTTCCTTCTCCCTTCTCCTTCTCCTCCTCCTCCCTCCTTCTTCTTCTCTTTCTCCTCCTCCAGGCACCTGCTAAAGTTATTTGTGGAAATCCACTACTGGGAGAGAGTGCTCTTCGAAATCCCGCATTACGTGGTGGAGGTGTACGAACGGAAGGAAGACCTGAGGAACCTGAGGGAGAACCTCCTGCTGGTGGCCCTAGACTACAACAGGTTAGTAGCTCTGCGTCTCCCAGGAAGTTTGGAAGGTCCTCACAGCCTCCCCTTGATTTCTGCTCTGCTGTTATGGGATCTGTAATCCCTGCCTGATCTTGTGGGAGGCTAGACATCTACCTCAAGTGGATCCCACTTATGATGGTTGCGGTCCCGGGGTTATGGGATTCTCCTTTGGCGACCTTCTGAAAGTCAGTGAGAAACCCAGGATTCACTTAACGACAGTGTTCCTGCCATGATTCACTCGCCTACTTCCTCCCAAACAAGAGACCTTAGATCAGTCCACATAGTGCAGACAATCTAGGCGGGCTCACAACCTTGGCGGGTGGGGGGAGAGACCAACAGAATAACTGAATTGAAACGCCTCCTGGTTCAGTGATGGCTAAACCCAGGGGTGGGATTCTACCAGTTCGCACCTATTCGCTAGAACCGGTTGTTAACATTCTAAGCAGTTCAGAGAACTGGATGTTAGAAGAAATTACAGGGCTAATCCTGTAAGGAAGGCAGGAAGGAAACATTCTGGTGTTGCTTACAGAAACTGCCTCTCCGCTAACCCTTGTTACATTCTTGGCAGGACGAGACTTCTTGTCTCAGGAACTTCTCCGGAGTTCCCCCACCTCCCTTTGCTGGTACTTTGCTTGTGTGGAGTGACCATTCAAAGTTACAAGGGCACTGAAAAAAGTTATTTATGACCATTTTTCACACTTACGACTGTTGCAGCATCCCCACAGTCATGAGAGGCCAGGCGAGATGTGTGCCTCAATGTGAGTGATATTGAGTTGGCCACACCCAACCAATAACATGACCACCAGGCCACGTCCGCCAACTAAGCCACGCCCACAGAACCGGTTGTTAAGACATTTGAATCCCACCCCCGGCTAAAGCTTTCTGTCATCCTGTGCCGAAAGCGCGTGCGCGTGCAGGCGACAGCGTGCATGCGTGTCTGCACCCCTAATGCGATGTCCCCATGGCTACTCCTTGCCCCGCCCCTGCACATGCGCACGCGACACACACATACCATGCTCCCCCGCGCATACATGCGCAACCCCTGCCCACGTCCCATTTTGGGCCTAGTAGGCCTCCCTGCAGCCTCCCGGGAGCAAAAACGGGCCACGGCGTGTGTGTGTCTGTCTGTGTGTGTCTGTGTGTGTGTGTGTGTGTGTGTGTGGTGCATGTGGGGAAGCCATTTCAGTTGACTCCTGGAGATGCTCCTTGTGGGGGTGGGTTTGGCAAGGAGGGATCCCTGGTTTTCGTTTTCCTTCTGGGGCGCGTTGGCTCCGCCGAGGATGCGTGGCTTGCAACGAGCTTTCTCTTGGCAGCTGTGCTTTTCGGCCGGGGCCGAAGCTTGTCTTTGGCGCCTGTTTTGTTTTCTCTCCTCAGGCGTTAATTGGGGGTGGGTAGGCGGTGGGGTGGGAGGGAGATGGGCAGGATGCGGCCTGGCCTGCTTTCACCCGATGTGCAGATTCCACTCGGGAAGGACGGACACAGGCCTGGGCGTTAGGCCTTCCTGTTCCCATCATCCGTATCCCACACGGTTAGGGCCAGGGAGGGAGGCACTGGGAGTAATGGGTCTGTAGGCCAACATGCTACCAAGGCACGGAAGAGGGAAGGATGGAGGGTCTAAGACAGGGCTTCTCAATGTTGGGCACTTTGAGACATGTGGACTTCATCTCCCAGAGTTCCACACTTATGAGTGGACTTCATCTCCCAGAATTTCATGCTTAAAATGGGTGGACTTCAACTCCCAGAGTTCCATGCTTAAGATAAGTGGACTTTATTTCCCAGAATTCCATGCTTAAAATAAGTGGACTTTATTTCCCAGAATTCCATGCTTAAAACGGGTGGACTTTAACTCCCAGAATTCCATGCTTAAGATAAGTGGACTTCAACTCCCAGAATTCCATGCTTAAAATGGGTGGACTTCAACTCCCACAGTTCCATGCCTAAAATGGGTGGACTTTATCTCCCAGAATTCCATGCTTAAAATGGGTGGACTTCAACTCCCAGAGTTCCATGCTTAAGATAAGTGGACTTTATTTCCCAGAATTCCATGCTTAAGATAAGTGGACTTTATTTCCCAGAATTCCATGCTTAAGATAAGTGGACTTTATTTCCCAGAATTCCATGCTTAAAATGGGTGGACTTCAACTCCCAGAGTTCCATGCTTAAGATAAGTGGACTTTATTTCCCAGAATTCCATGCTTAAAATGGGTGGACTTCAACTCCCAGAGTTCCATGCTTAAGATAAGTGGACTTTATTTCCCAGAATTCCATGCTTAAGATAAGTGGACTTTATTTCCCAGAATTCCATGCTTAAAATAAGTGGACTTCAACTACCAGAGTTCCATGCTTAAGATAAGTGGACTTTATTTCCCAGAATTCCATGCTTAAAATAAATGGACTTCAACTCCCAGAATTCCATGCTTAAGATAAGTGGACTTTATTTCCCAGAATTCCATGCTTAAAACGGGTGGACTTTAACTCCCAGAATTCCATGCTTAAGGTGGGTGGACTTCAACCATGCTGGCTGGGGAACTCTGAGAGTTGAAGTCCACTTCAACAAAACAATCTTGCATTGAAGATCCGTTGTGAAGGATCCTTGGGGGAGCTTTCAAAGTCTAGGCAAAATTTAGGCGAAGTTAGGCAAAATTTGCCGGTTGTCCTTAAGGAAACCCAAAGCTCTCTGCCAGAGGCTGAGCAATCTCCAGCAGGCCCGCCTCTGCCAGAACCAGAGGTGGGAGTGATTTGTGGAAATGAGGAACATCTGGCTGGAAGACCAGCTGCTGCATAATGTATTTTGATGGCAAGGCCTGGGATGCGTCACAATTTCGCTCTTTTCCCGTCTTGGGGGAAGAAAGAGTTGGATCTTAACACCTTCCACCCTTGGTTGGGTCCCCAGGATCATCAGCATGTTGTCTGCCGAGGAGAGAGGCCTGTTCCGGGAACGCATCCGCTACCTGGACCGGAAGATCCAACCTGGCCTCAAGAAACTCCACTGGTCCCTCAAGGGGGCCAGCACGGTCTTCATCTCGGAGTGTCGTCTCCATGCCAGCAAGGTGGGGATGTGGCTTCCTCGGCCCTCGGGGACCAGGGTGCCTTGAGGGACACGAATCCCGGGGCCAAAACTCCCTGGGTAGCAGATCTGCCCCACTCTCAGCTTCTCTGTCCACTCCATACGGCGGGGACGGTGAAAGATGGAGGACATCTTCTCTCAGAAGGAGGTTCTACTCCACCAAGGAGCTCCTCAGTCCCCCTATTGTGGAAATTATGGCATCAGCCTTTCCTTGCCGGTCCGCAAGGAGGCCTCGCCTCTGCCTTGGTTGTCCTCTTTGGTAACCACCAACCACCTCTTGAGGCCAAAGCTCCTGCTCCTCCGACCATGTTCTCCAGGACAGAGGAGGTGCTCTTGGGCCTGTCATGCCTTCTCCTCTCGCCATTCTCAACGTGGACCTCCAGGCCCAACTAGGAGCCGCCTCTTCCCAACCTCCGTGGGTCTTCTTCTTCCATCTCCTCTCCCGGTGTCCCTCCCGTTTCCCCACAGGTCCAGAACATTGTCAACGAATACAAAGCGGCCACTTTGGCCATTGCTCGCCATGCCCAGCAGATGAGCGAGGCTCTGTTGGTCCGGATCACTGGCAAGCGGATCTACAACGACCTGGAGTTTGAAGAGGACCAGAAGGACCACCGGGACCTGGTGCAGAAGAAGCTGGTCACCTTCCACGAGGGCAGCATTGCCATCATGCGGCAGACGTACGAAGTCTTCAAGAATGATGGGTCAGAGGTGAGGAGGGCCAGCGAGTATCTTTTGGCGAGGGAAATCTTCATCCGCAGCTGTTTGAAGGACACACAGGGGCTGAACCCCTGTGTGATGCCTTCAGAAATTATTGTTTTGTTGTTATTGTTGTTATTATTATTTCTTGTTCTACTTCTTCCTTTTCTTCCTCCTCCTCTTATTCCTCTTCTTTTACTTCTTCTTCCTCTTCCTCCTCCTCCTCTTCTTCCTTTTCCTCTTTTTAATTCTTCCTTCTTCCTCCTTTCTTGCACCTCTTCTTTTTTCCTTCCTGCTCTTCTTCTTCCTCCTTCTGCTTCGGCTGCTGCTTATTCTGCTTCCTCTTCTTCCTCCTCCTCCCCTCCTCCTCCTCCTCCTCTGATGTTTCTTTCCTGCTGTCTCTCCATCTTCTGCCCACCTCATGTTCTTTGGCCTCCTCCTCTTCTTCGCCTATGTTCTTGCCTGGTATAGAACCTGGAATTTAGCAGCATCTGGGAATCGGTGGCCAGAGATCCCCTGGAATGGCTTCCTAGGGTGGTGCCCCCCTGGGGTTTCGGTGAAGGCCTTGTGTGGTTGGAGGGTCTACGTTGTCCCTTGACCTGGAGATATCCAGCGGCTGCCCCGGCCATGGATGTTGAAGGCCTGTTTGGAACCCCGAGGGAATCTTTCTTCCCTTCACCTTAGTGGGCCGGTCGAGGCCTTCTTCTGCAGATTCCTCCGTGGTGGACTTTTCCCGATTCCCCACCCGCTTCTTCCCCGACTCTTCTCGCACCAGGTCCAGCAGCATTGGTTCAACTACACGGTCAGGATGAACCGAATGATGGAGGACGCCCTGCGGCTCAACGTCAAGTGGTCCCTGATGGAGCTCTCCAGGGCCATCAACGGCGATGGCAAGACCAGCCCCAACCCGCTCTTCAGGGTGAAGGTCATTCTGCAGGACAGTTCACCTGGGCAGGCTCCCCAGGTGAGCCCCGGAGGCCTTCTCACATCTAAGAGCAACCGTTCTCCTCCGTGGCCGATGGCGGTTAGACCTCTGCTTGTTGCAGAATCAAAGGGCAACGGGACATGCCGAGCTCCTGTGAAGGTTCTTCCACCGAGAACTTAAAAACAGGTCCACCTTCTCGTGAGCTCGTGGCCTTGTCCTCAGCAGCTTAGCCCTTCCATCTCCGGCAGAGTTGTGTGTCCGGGGACCCCAAATTTAATCCTGATTTTTCTTTCTTCTGCCCCACCCTTGTTTCTCGGTAAACCTCGAGGTATCCTTGTTGACCCCCCGTGTCCGCTTGTAAGGAATTCCTATGCCTGTTTTCAAGTTGCCACAAGCAACCAGGAGTACATTCCATGCGTATCTTACAAAGATTGTAGCTAGGCCCCCGGAACTTCTACCCGAGAAAATCCTTCCTTGGAGAATCTGATCGATGAAACACCCGGGGGCGAGGGGGAAACAGGGTCACAGGTGGCCATAAATCACGCGCGTCAGAGTTGGCTTCCACTGGGATTAATGCCGACAAGTTGCTCCTAGTAAATCTTTTGAAGCTTGGGTCGAGGCTCGTGGTTTTATTCGGGCAACCGCTTGGAACCCTGACACCCTTGGCCGGTTTCTTCCCTCCTAGGTGGCCTTCTCCCCGTCGCTTCTCCAGCTGGCAAGCATGGTCAACGACATCAGCTCCCACCTGATCTCCAGCATCACGGTCTTCCGGCACCTTCCGGAGATCCTCATCCGGCGCAAGTTTGCCCGTGACCCCATTTCCGTCCTTGTGGGTAAGGCAGCCTCTTTGGGTGGGTCACCTGCCCCCATGTTCTGACCCAGGCTTCCTAAGCCGTAATTACGCAAATGCATATTTTAAAAAAAAGACTTATTTTATTGCAACGCTGGGAATTGTTTTCGTTCCCAGCCAGAATTAATCTCAAAAAGTCCCCCGAGATAAGCACACACCTTTCAGTTCTGTGAAGTGCTGCCAAAAACAGAAATATCCAGTTAACTAGAAAAGAAACCAATTAAAGTACAAAAAAAGCCCCAACCTTCAAGGATGACTCTGAACTGGTTGAACAACTTTGCTTCCTGCAAAGGTTTCATCATCTTTGCCTGTCTTTTATCCCTTATGGGAGGGGCAATCACCTCCCAGCCTTACTCCCAAGTCACCCTTTTGTCTCAGCTGTGCTTGCTTTCTAGCAGTTCTGCGCAGCACACGCGCCCTGGGGACAGGCTCCCCTTGTTCCTCTGCCTCGCTGCTACCAGACTCCGGAGTCAGCCCCCCACTTCCACACGGTCCTGGCCCCACCTCTGTATCAGATACAGGACTCTCATTCGAATCGTCTCCAGTCTCCCTGACTGTTCCCCATTCTTCTCACTGTCCGATTCCACCGCCGACTGCACCGGCTGAGAAACCACCTCTCTTGTGGGTTGAATTTATATTTTACCGAGTTCATTCGAACCCCTATTTGAGTAGATCAGGTTGCCCTGAATAACAGAGTTGGAAGCGACCTTGGAGGTCATCTAGTCCAACCTCCTGCCCGGGCCTGTTTCCAGCCTTCCAGAGCCTCTGGGAGATCTGTTTTTCGCCCACCCCGAGCCTCCGTGCGGGCCCTGCACTTACCTGGCACCCAAAACGGGCCGCATGGGGCCTCCTGGGATGGGCGGCGCCAGCCAGAGTCAGGATTTGCCGGTTCGCTGAACCAGTCATTAAAAATTATAAAATTAGCTACCGGTTCTCTCCAACCGTGGTGAACCGGTAGCGCCCACTCCCCTCTACAGCGTGGGATTTATTGGCGAGGAGTCTTGGGGAGTCCTGGGTGACTCTGCTGTTCTTTGTTCATCAGAGCGGGATGAAGACATCAAGAAAATCCAGACTCAGATCAGCAGTGGCATGCAGAACAACGCCGGCCTTCTCCAGGGCTACCTGAAGACCTGGGACCGCTACCGAGAGATTTGGGAGGTCAACAAAGATGCCTTTATCAACCGTTACCGGCACCTCAACCCGCTGGTCTCATCCTTCGACGCTGATACTGCTCGGTAAGGGGTGGAGGAAAATCGACCGCCATCCGGCGGACACCAACCCAGGGTTGCCTTGAAGGCTTCTAAGGAACTTCAAGAGACCTCCTTGAAGTATTCCAATCCTCCTTTAAACCCATCCTGATTAGTAGCCATTGTGATGTCTTGCTGACGATAGAGTAGAATAGCATAGAGTGGGAATTTATTCGTTTATCTTATTCGTTTGATCTGTCAACTGCTTGCAAGATAATAAGTATAAGTATAAACATGAGTAAGAATGCAGGAAATGGGTACGAACGAATGGGGACAATAGGACCAGGGACAAGGAGGCACGATGGTGCACTTATGCACGCCCCTTACAGACCTCTTAGGAACGGGGTGAGGTCAATAGTGGATAGTGTGAGGTTAAAGGAGGGGCGATTTGAGGATGTCAGGGAGTGCACTCCAGGCATTGACCTCTCCGTTGGTGAAGTCGTACTTTCCGCAATCAAGTTTGGAGTGGCTTATATTGAGTCTGTATCTGTTCTGTGCTCTTGTGTTGTTGCGATTGAAGCTGAAGTAGTCATTGACTAGTAGGGCATTGCAGCAGGAATAGGAATACAATGAATAATAAAATATAGAATTAGAATAGAAGATAAAAGAATAGAATAGAAAGAATAATAAAATATAGAAGAATAGAATGAATAATAAAGTATTGAAATAGAATAGAATAGAATGGAATGGAATGGAACAGAATAGAATAATGGATTGGAATAGAATAAATTAGAATAGAATAGAAATAGAATAGGAATAAGAATAGAACAGAACAGAATAGAATTAGAATAGAATAGAATAGAATAGAATAGAACAGAACAGAACAGAACAGAACAGAATAGAATAGAATAGAATAGAATAGAATAGAATAGAATAGAATAGAATAGTGGATTGGAATAGAATAAATTAGAATAGAATAGGAATAGAATAGGAATAGAATAGGAATAAGAATAGAACAGAATAGAATAGGAGTAGAATAGAGTGGAGTAGAATAGAATAGAATAGAATAGAATAGAATAGAATAGAATAGAATAGAATAGAATAGAATAGAATAGAATAGAAAAATTAGAATAATGGATTGGAATAGGATATAATTAGAATGGGATGGAATAGAATAGAATAGAATAATGGATTGGAATAGAATACATTAGAATAGAATAGGAATAGAATAGGAATAGAATAGAATAGAATAGAATAGAATAGAATAGAATAGAATAGAATAGAATAGAATAGAATAGAATAGAATAGAATAGAATAATGGATTGAAATACAATATGAATGGAATGGAATAGAATAATGGATTGGAACAGAATAAATTAGAATAGAATAGAATAGAATAGAATAAAATAGAATACAGAATAGAATAACAGGCTTGGAAGGGGCCTTGAAGGTCTTCTAGTCCAGCCCCCTGCTCAAAGAGGAAGACCCTATACCATTCCAGGCGAATCGTCGTCCAATCTCTTCTTAAATCCTCCAGTGATGGATCACTCACAACTTGTGATGGCAAGAACTTCCATTGATTAATTGTTCTCACCGTCACGAAATTCCTCCTTAGTTCCGGGTTGCTTCCCTCCTCGATGACTTTCCAGCCGTTGTTTCTCATCCTGCCTTCAGGGGCTGGTTTGGAGAATAGGTGGACCCCCTTCCCCTTCTTCGGGGCAGCCCCTCAAATATCGGAAGGCTGCTGTCATGTCACCCCCGCTCCTCCTCTTCATTAAACGAGGCGTAGCCAGTTCCAGCAACGGCTCTTTATATCAAACCCCGTGAAGCGTTGGATCAGATCCAAGGCCCGTTTGATCGGGCCCAGCTTTGGTTTCCCGTGGCAACTTAGGAGATCCCTCCTGAGCACCTCAGCGGGAAAAGGTTTTCCCCTCGCCTGCCAGAATCCCCACCCCACGACAAATAGTCAGTGGAAGCCTCTCTCCTGCCCCCAACTTCGGAGACAGCATGGAGTCTCCTTGAGGCCTCCTAGCCTTTGATAGATCTGCGTCCCCCACTCCGAGAATGGATCCATTCCCCCCCGTCCAGGTTGGTGGCCCTC
Organism: Pseudonaja textilis; assembly: GCF_049901715.1. NCBI lineage: Eukaryota > Metazoa > Chordata > Lepidosauria > Squamata > Elapidae > Pseudonaja > Pseudonaja textilis. The sequence goes on along the minus strand of NC_142008.1, from coordinate 124,507,038 downwards.
CACAGGTTGAGGTGTGAATTTTCACGCGTTAATTAGGCGCTTCGTGAAGAGGTACTTTATCTGTGGCGAACCTTTAAGTCAGCACCGTCGAGCAATTAGACGCTTAAAACCTTGCCGGCGCGAACGCTAATAATGCGTTGGTGTGCGCACGCGGAAGGCATGGAGGGTGAGGAGAACGTTCCAATCGGTCGCGTGTTTCAAAATCGTCTTCCGCTGGTTTGGTGGGCCTGGCTTGGTGGGTGCGCTTTGCCGCGCGTGTACACGCTTTGCACGCTTTGCACCTGTACCAAATGCGCATTTTGCGCAGGCGCAGAGGCGTCCCGGACTCGCGTCCTGCAAGCCCGCACTCTCCCGGTCGCTTCAGCGGCGGCCGCGCGACACTCTGCTGTGCCACGCAAGGCCGCTGCGCTTCAAAAGCAGAGGTGAGTATGGGAGCCCAGGTGGGTCGGTGGGCGTAACAACCGGTTTGCTCCACAGGTGCACACCCAGCGTTTAGAAAAGACCATTTTTAGCTATAATACTTACTTTCTGCTGCGGCCCCAGTGTGCAGGGCTATACGGTTACCGGTGTCCAAACCAGTTAAATCCCACCGCTGGATGTCGCTGCTGAAACAGGTGTGGCCACTGGATGATGTCCACGAAGAGCCAGCTCGGCGGGAGGTTGAAGGGAGGCAGGTCCCAGGAGTGGTTCTTCAGACCAGGAATCGGACCAGCTGACTCGGTCTGGCTGGCCCGAAGCCACAGGCCCACATGGGACCATTTCAGATCTTCTCAAGAAGACAAGTCAGCATCTCCAAGGAGGTCAATTTTGGCAGAAGAATTCCCTGGTCCAGAGAGTGGTGAGGTGGCCTAGAGGTGAAACAATCCGGAGGCTGTGAGTTCGATCCTCGGTAGAGGAAGATATTTCTCTCTCTGAGAATATATCTGCCGAATAAAACTCCGCGTTGGCGACAGGAAGGGCATCTGGTCAGTAAAACGCTCATCTCTCCATTCAGTGGCCCAGACTCCAGCCTGATGCAAGAGATTATTATGGGGTCATTAAAAGAAGATGAAACCGCTGGTCCGGAATGGTTTCTGGAGAGGATAAGCAGAACTGAGCATGGAAACCCACCTCTGAGCAAACGGCCGCCTCCAGTGGGCAAGAAAGATAGAAATGTGCCGGGTACTCTCTAGGAAGAGTTTTCCCTGCTTAAACGGGAAGGGGGTTAGACTGGAAGACCTCCAAGATTCCCATTCCGTTACAACCGTTCATTTAGGGACCAATCCACGTCACAACGGCACAGTGAAAAGAAACTTACGACAGGTCCTCACACTTTACGACCATTGAACCATCCCTGTGGCCACGTGATTATAATTCGAACATTTGGCAACTGGCTCCTATTTATGACGGCTGCAACCTCCTGGGCCTCCTGACGAGCAAACTCAGCGGGGAAACTCTTAACCTCCGTGTTCCTAACTTACCGCGGCTGTGATTCACTTCACAGCTGTCCTAAAACGGGACAAAGTTCGCTTCATGACTGCCTCGCTTAGCGGTGGAAAACTTGGGCTCACTTGGGGTCGGAAGTCAAGGACTGCCTGTAATTACAACTGATGTAGAAGTGTGGTAACCGTACCAATTACGAAGGGCAACTCTAATTGTAATTAAGAGGCAGACACGGGGCAGATGATTCGCGGGGCGCCTCGGGGGTTGCCAACGAAGGGCATTCATACGGCACAACAACCGAGGCCTGCAGGGACAAAGTCTCCCCTCCTCTCCTCTTCCACACAACCTGCCTCTCCCCACTGATCCTTTGGCAGACTTCTCATTCCACCCGCCGCTGTGGGGCGGCAGGACCGCTGTGCGCCGTGCGCCGCCGCCCTGCCCGCTCCCTCTGGAATTGAGCATCGCGCAAGCCGCGGCAAGCGAGCGGCAGCCGGGTAGATGGAAAAACCCCGTTTCCGTGCAAAAATGTCAAAAGCGATTGCGGGAAAGCGTTCAAGCTGGGGGCCGAAATGCAGGGTGTCTTTTGTGCAAGTCGGATGTTTGTACAGCTCTGCCTCTGGAGACCTCCCATTAAGGGCTGCGTCGATGAGATCCAGCTGCGGCCACAGGCTGGGAGTGTGTGTGTGTGGGGGGATAACGGTCCATCTTGGCTTTGATCAGTCACATTTAATTCAAGTAGTCCTCCACTTATGGCCTGAGTAGAATAAAACAGAATAGAAGTAGAAATTAGAATAGAATAGGAATTTAGAGTAGAATAGAATATAGAATAGAATTCAATACAGTTTAGAATAGAATTAGAAATAAGAATAGAATAGGAATGCAGAGTAGAATAGGAATTTAGAATAGGAATTTAAAATAGAATAGAATTCAGTACAATTTAGAATATAATAGAATATTAGAATAGAATATAGAATAGGAATTTAGAATAGAATAGAAATAAGAATAGAATAGAATATAGAATAGAAATAGGAATAGAATAGAATAGAATAGAACAGAATAGAAATGAAATAGGAATTTAGAATAGAATAGAATATAGAATAAAATTCAATACAATTTAGAATAGAATAGAAATTAGAATAGAATAGAATAGAAATAGGAATTTAGAATAGAATAGAAATAAGAGTAGAATAGAGAATAGAATAGAAATAAGAATAGAATAGGACTAGAATAGAATAGGAATAGAATAGAATAGAATAGAAATAGGAATTTAGAATAGAAATAAGAATAGAATAAAATAGAGAATAGAGTAGAAATAATAGAATTGAATAAAAATAGGAATTTAGCATAGAATAGAATATAGAATAAAATTCAATACAATTTAGAATAGAATAGAAATTATAATAGAATAGAATAGAATAGGATTTAGAATAGAATTGAATATAGAATAAAATTCAATACAATTTAGAATAGAATAGAAATCAAATTAAGAATAGAATGGAATAGAATGTAGAATGGAATGGAATGGAAAGAATGGAATAGAACAGAGAATGGGATGGGATGGGATAAATGGAATACAATAAATAGAATAGAATTGAATAGAAAATAGAAATCGAGAATAGAATAGAATAGAATAGGAATAGAATAGAATAGAGCTGGAAGGGACTTTGGAGATTTTCTAGTCCAGCCCCCCTTGTTCAAGCAGGGGAAACTACACTATTTTGGATAAGTGGATCTCTAACCGAGGCCAAGGTTTCCATCACTAAGATAGTGGAATTTTGTCCCACTTTATGACCTTTTTTGCCAGAGTTATTAAGCGAATGGCGGCAGTCTTGTTAAGGTAGTGACACCGTTGTTAAATTAATCTGGATTTTGCGTTGACCTTACTCCTCAGAAGGCCGTTTTCTAGTCTCTGAGGGGAATGACGGACGTTCCAAGAGAGAGGGAGGGAGCCACCACGGAGAAGGCCCTTCTTCTGGCTCCCATCAGGGGTAGGGCCAGTGGTGGTATTCAAATAAATTTAACAGCTGGTCCTTTGCCCTCATCAGTGGCTGGGTAGGGTATCGAGGTATTGAGAGTCCGAAGCGTGTGCCCACACAAGCTACGAATTCCTCTTCTTCCCCTTTCAAATCCAGATCGTTGTAAAGCTTCAAGAGGGGTAATTGAAGATTTGAAATCTTCATTTGGGGGTGGTGGTTTTTGAGCAGTTTTTTGGGCCATTTTTAGTGGTTTTTAAGGCCGTTTTCAGGCATTTTTCACGGCCAAAAACTGCCTGAAAAATGACTGAAAACGGCCTAGAAAACAGCCAAAAAAATGGCATGAAAACAGCCAAAAACGGGCCAAAAAACATGGGGTGGGGGGAGCGGAGCCAGCCACTGGTGGAATTAGCTGGTTTGCAGAAATTATCAAATTGAACAGATAATCAGAGTTGGAAGGGACCTTGTAGGTCATCTAGTCCAACCCCCTGCCCAAGCAGGAGATCTTACACCATTTCTGACAGAGGGCAGTCTCAGTCTCTTCTTGAAAGCCTCCAGGGATGAAGCTCCCACAACTTCTGAGGGCAACTTCTGTTTCATCGGTTGATTGTCCTCACTGTCAGAAAGTTTCTCCTTATTTCCAGGTTGAATCTCTCCTGGATCGGTTTCCATCCATTATTCCTTCTCTGGTGCTTTAGAAAATAGCTTGACCTCCTTCCTCCTCTCTGGGGAAGCCCCTCAAATATTGGAAGGCTGCTCTCCTGTCTCCCCTGGTCCTTCTCTTCCCTAGACCAGCCAGGCCCAGTTCCTGCAACCGTTCGTCGTGTGTTTGAGCCTCCAGTCCCCTCATCATCCTGGTTGCTCTTCTCTGCACTCTTTCTAGAGCCTCAACATCTGTTTTATAGTGTGGTGACCAAAACTGGATGCAGGACTCTAGGTGTGGCCTTACTAAGGCTTTACAGAGTGGTATTAGTACCTCCCTTGATCTTGATTGTATCCCTCTGTTAATACAATTTAGGATTGCATTAGCTTTTTTGGCTGCTGCTGCACACGGCTGGCTCCTCTTTATCTGGTTGTCCACTAAGACTCCAAGGTCCCTCTCACAATAGTTACTGCTATTGAGCCTGGTTTCACCCAGTCTATATGTGTCCTTTGGGTTTTTCTTGCCTAAGTGTAGGGCTTTACTTTTCTCTACATTGAATTTCATTTTGTTAGTTAAATGTCATTTTGCTAGTTTTAATCTCCACTCCCCTAATTTTAACAACCGGTTTGTGGTTGGAACCTACAACATTCCCTGCCTCCCCGCTCTGGTGGGTAAGCGCTGTAAGCAGTGGTGTGCTGCAACGGGTGTAAAAACCGGTTCTGTGAGCGTGCCGCTTTGCAGCATTCAAAAAATACCAATTTGAACCTCTACAGGGTGTCAGCTGAGGCGCACGAAATACACTGTGTCGCGCGAATCAGCTGAGCTGAAAATGACAGAAATATAGGACAGGATCGTGGGAACTACTGGTTCACTAGAACCGGTCCAAACAGAGAGAGTGGCCCGCCACTGGATGTGACCGGCAAGAGACGGTCCCTCGGATCACCTGGTTCCAAGCCACGAAGGGCTTTAAAGGTGACAAAGAGCACCTCGAATTGCACCTGGAAGCAAATCGGCAACCAATGCAGCTCCCGCGGGAGAAGTGTGATACATGTGCGCGCTGGGGTCTGCACAAAACCATGTGGGCTACTGCATTTTGCACCAACTGGGGCTTCCGGATGCTCTTTCAAGGGCACCCCCATGTAGAGCACGTTGCAGTAGTCAAGCTGGGAAGTGATGAGGGCACGAGTGGCCGTGAGTAGGGATTGTCGGCCCAGGAAAGGGCATAAGTGGTGCACAACCCGCAGTTGCACAAAGGCCCTCCTGGCCACAACCGCCACCGGCAGTCGCGAGTCCAGGAGAACCGCCAGATTACGCATAGGGGGCAGTGCCCCCATCCAAGACCAGAGGTGGCAATTCTCCCGAGCCAAGGAACTTCAAGCCCATAGTTACACAGTCCTGCCAGATGTTTGGTTTCAACCCATTATTCTGTGGTTCGGAATCAAACCAGCTTAAAATTCAGAATAAAGTCAGTTTAAAATCTATGTGCATAAAAGCGAAATGCCCCTCATGCTTCATCACGAAATCTCCAGAACTGTAAAGGCTACAAACTTGAAATTGGGCACGTCTGTTCCGCTTGGCTTCTAGGGGCTCCCTAAGAAAGGATTCGTCGAAATGATCCTCAGAGCATTTAGAGTATTTCCTATATTGTTATTATTATTATTATTAACACTCTCTGATGCTAAGGAGTTCTACTCCCCACCTGGAAAGAAATCTCTTTCAAAGGCAAAACACAAGCAGAGGAGTTTCAGTCTCACAGCACCAAGCAGCTTCAGTCCAGAACAGTTGAGCTAAGCCACGCCCAGGCTCCTTGCTGTCTCCTCCTTACTCACCCAGCAAATACTCTTTCAGTTTCCAAACAGCCCTCCACTCTCTCCCACACTGACAAGACGCTAGCCAGATGAATACCAAAGGTAGGCAGAGGCAGAATCTGCCCCCTTATTTTCCTCCCCCAAAATTAAGCCCCACCGCATCGTTTTGTAGCGAAGCACGGGGATCGAGCTAGTTTCAGAACAGCCAGGTTTTCCACGGGGAATCGCACACCGCTCCCCCAAAAAACCTCCCCATAGTGACCACCCCGAGATGCTGCCATGTTGGTTGCTTCTCCCCCGCACCCTCCCCCATGCAGATGGCGAGACGCGGTGGGCAACGCAGGCGGGGGCACCTCGCCATGGCATAAATCTCTCTGGCACCCCGAGCGGCATCTTCTCGCAGCCAGCTTGCGACCCTCCGCTGCCGACTCAGCGCTTCTGACAACGGCTGATTTAGAAGCCCAGCCTGGGGGAAGGTGGGTTTGGCCCCATAGAATGAGTGGGCCCTGGCATAAGACACCCGCCCCCCGCTGCCCACCCCCAAGCAGCCTCATCTGTCTCTGCCAGCACGGCCCCCAGCAGTGTGTCTGGGCCCCCCGCTGCTGTTTCTGGTTTTCAGAAAGTTTTTTTTTCTCTCTCTTCCTCCTCCTCCTCTCTTTATTTCTTCCCGCCCACCCCCTTCTTTCCTTCTCCCTGTTAATAAAATAGTTTGGCTTCGTACTTGCAGTGACCCATTAACGGGGAATTAATTAATGAAAAGGGGAAGATTTAATAAGTCCCCTTGGGGGCTGGGACCGTTCTACACCTGCTGGCTTTCCTTTTTGCTTGGATGGCGCCGGAGGGAAATCAACCCCAAAGGGTACATTTCAATTAACAAAAGGCTTCGGGGGAAATTCTTCTTCACCTTCATCCAAAACCCTGGGCCCGTGTGCGTGTGTGCGTGTGTGTGTCTGTGTGTCTGTCTTTTGGGACAGGTTGGGAGGCCTTTGCACAACGGAGCGGAGTGGGGAAAAAGCAGATTTATGCTTTCTTTTTCTTTCTATCTCTCTTTCTTCTCATTCCTTCCTTCTCTTTTTCCTTCCTTCCTCCCTCCCTTCTTTCTTTTACTTTCTTTCTCTCCTTCCTTATTCCTTCCTTCTCTCCTCTTCCTCCCCCTCGCTTCTCTCTCCTCCGTCCTTTTCCTCCCTCCCACCTTTCTTTCTTTTTCTTCCTTTCTTTTTTCTTCCTTTTCTTCCTTCTTTCCCTCCCATCTTTCTTTCCTTCCTTCTTCTTTTCTTTCTTTTCTTCCTTCCTTGCCTCCTTTCTCCCCTCCCTTCCTCTCCTTCCCTTCCTCCCTCCTTTCTTCCTTCCTTCTTTCCTTCCCTCCTTTCTCTTACTTTCCTTTTTCCTTCTTCCTCCTCTTCCCTCCCTCCTTCCCTCTCCTTCCTTCCCCTCCCTCCCCTCTCTTTCTTTCTTTTCTTCCTTTCTTCCCTCCTTTCTTACTTTCCTTCTTCCTTCTTCCATTTCTTCCTCTTCTTCCTTCCCTCACTTCCTCTCCTTCCTTCTTCCATCTCCTTCCCTCCCTCCCCTCTCTTTCTTTCTTTTCTTCCTTCCTTGCCTCCTTCCCTTTCCTCCCCCTCCTTCCTTCCTTCCTTTCCCCCTCCTTTCTTTTGTTCTTTCTCTCCTTCTTCCTTCCTCCCTTCTCCCTTCTTCCATTTGTTCCTCCCTCTCCTTCCTTCCCTTTCTTTCTTTCATTCTTTCTTCCCCCTTTCTTTCCTTCCTTCTTTCTTTCTTTCTTTCTTTCTTTCTTTCTTTCTTTCTTTCTTTCTTTCTTTCTTTTCTTTTCTTTTCTTTTCTTTTCTTTCTTTTTCCCCCCTCTCTGTCCTGGATTTCTGCATGAGAGATCAATCAAACAACCCATTTGGGGTTTTTGCAAAGTGGCCCTTCGGACACCTTTTGTCAGAGGAAGGATTAGATGAGGGGATTAAATTAAATTAAATTAAATTAAAGGGATTCATTCCAGGTGCGTTAGCTTCATTATGGGGCCACCGAAACATCTGCTGTTGCGTAGCCTTTGCTGCAGGCCGAGCAGCCCCACTGTTTCCCTGCGTCCGTCTGGGAAAGACTGTCTGGCCGAGGGAAGGTGGGGCCTGATTCTCCCTCCCAAATAAGTGAGGGGGTCCCTTGGGGCCTAACCAAGGCTTAAAGGGTGGTGGTGGTGTTGCGGGGAACCTGATAGCTGATCCTTGAAAGGCCGTCATGGGGAAGAGAGCCTCAGTTTCCTCCCCATAACGTCTGAGCAATGGGCGCAAGCTGGCCAGGCGGAGATCCAACCTAGAACCAAGGAAACGTAAGTTTCCTGACTCCCGCGCCAACCCTGGAGGCTTTCAAAAATAGAGCAGATAGCCGTTTGACCGGGATGGTATTGAGTCTCCTGTCTTGGACAAGACTAGCGGACCTCCACGGCCCCTTTCAGCCCTAGGATTCTAGGATCTATCTGTCAGCCTGCCTATTCATTTTATTTTATCCCCCTCCCTCCATCTTCCATTCATTGTATCTGTCTATCTACAGTATCTATCAATCAATCATCCATCCATCCATCCAGGCATTATCCAACACCTATCTGTCTGTCCATCCGTCTATCAGTCTGTCAGTCTATCACTCTATCTATGTCCACCACTCTGTCTGTGTGTCTGTCCGTCTGTCTGTCTATCTATCTATCTATCTATCTATCTATCTATCTATCTCTATCTATCTATCTATCTATCTATCTATCTATCAATCATCTATCATCTATCATCTATCTATCTATCTATCTATCTATCTATCTATCATCTATCTATCTATCTATCTATCTATCTCTATCTATCTATCTATCTATCTATTTGTCTGTGTCTATCTATCTATCTATCTATCTATCTATCTATCTATCTATCTATCTATCTATCTATCTATCTATCTATCTATCTATCTATCTATCTATCTCATCTATCTATCTCTCTATCTATCTCTCTATCTATCTATCTATCTATCTATCTATCTATCTATCTCTATCATCTATCTATCTATCTATCTATCTATTTATCATCTATCTATCTATCTATCTATCTATCTATCATCTATCTATCTATCTATCTATCTATCTATCTATCTATCTATCTATCTATCTATCTATCTATCTATCTATCTATCTATTTATCATCTATATCTATCTATCTATCTATCTATCTATCTATCTATCATCTCTATCTATCTATCTATCTATCTATCTATCTATCTATCATCTCTATCTATCTATCTATCTATCTATCTATCTCTATCTATCTATTTATCATCTCTATCTATCTATCTATCTATCTATCTATCTATCTATCTATCTATCTATCTATCTATCTATCTATTTATCTATTTATCATCTCTCTCTCTCTCTCTCTCTCTCTCTCTTTCTCTATCTATCTATCTATCTATCTATCTATCTATCTATTTATTTATCATCTATATCTATCTATCTATCTATCTATCTATCTCATCTATCTATTTATCATCTATCTCTCATATCATATCTCTATCTATCTATCTATCTATCTATCTATCTATCTATCTATCTATTTATTTATCATCTATATCTATATGTCTATCTATCTATCTATCTATCTATCTATCTATCTATCTATCTATCTATCTATCTATCTATCTATCTCATCTATCTATTACTCTATCCATCATTTATCAATCCATTCTGTCTGTCTATTTATTTTATAAGCAATCAATCTATCCACCCACCATTTATCAACCGTATCATTCCCCCTCCCTCCATCTATCTACCATCTTTACGTTTTCAATATAAAGTGTTCCTATATTGGACCGGGGGGAGGGGTTGGACTAGAAGACCTCTGAGGCCCCCTTCCAGCCCTCTCGAGTCTCTGTGCTCCTTTCCTAGCTACATGGAGGTGGCCAACAACGTCCAGAAGGAGGAGACAGTGCTCAGCATCCAGTTTGTGTTGCTGGATTGCTCCCACCTGAAGGCCGCTGTGGTCCAGCACTGCAACGAATGGCAGAACAAGCTGACCAACCTGCTGAAGGAGATGGCTACCGGCCGCTTGCAGGAGCTGACCGCCTACCTGCACGACAACGCGACCGAGTGAGTGTCCCACTGTTGATCGGGGGGAGGGGATCCTCCCCGCCCTTCCCTCTCTTTCCCCACGTCCTCTCGGCATTAAAAAGGCAGTGTGGTAGCTCGGGGGCTTAAGACGCAGGGTTGCGGGTTGGGAAAGCCGGCAGCTCAGGTTGGAGACCCGAGCTCCACGCGAAGGGGCGAGCTCCCGTTCCCCGCTCCAGCTCCCGCCAGCCTAGCAGTTCGAAAGGCGTGCCAACGCGAGTAGATCAATAGGTACCACTTCCGTGGGAAGGTGGAAACGTCTCCGGACAGCACTTGAATGGCCTTGAAATTGGGGCGGGGGAAGCGCCTCCCCCAATACTCGGCAATGACTGGCAGAGTAAAAAATCCCGGATCTGGCCTCCAACCCGCCTTTCGCACCCCGCAGCATCAGCCGTCCTCCGCAGACCCTGGAGGAGCTGAGCCGAAGCCTCCAGCTCCACGAGACGCTGCAGAACGACCTGCCAAAGATCGAGGGGCAGATCCCCCCCATCCACGAGCAGTTCGCCATTCTGGAGAAGTACGAAGTTGTGGTGGACGAGGAGGTAGGTCCACGGCTGAGGATCCCTGGCTGACGTGGCCCGGAGTGCCATTATTTTTTTCCTCCTCTGGCCGAGGTCAGCAGCCTCCGTACAGGTAGTCCTCAACTTAACAACAACTCTGTTTAGTGACTGAAATCGCAACAGCTCTGGAAAAAAACCCCCCGACCCCCCCCCCCCCCCCCCCCAAAAAACCCAAAAAAAAAAAAAAAAAAAAAAAAAAAAAAAAAAAAAAAAGAGTGACCTAAAAGTGGCCCTCACGCTTAACAACGGTCACAACATCCTTGCGGTCAGGTGACCAGAATTTGCATGCTTGGCCACCAGCATGTGGCAGTACCCTGCGGTCGCGTTAGCACGCCATTTGCGTCCTTCCGACAAACAGTCAACGGGGAAGCCAGATTCGCTTAATGACCACGAGTTTCACTTAACAAACAAGGAGATTTGCTTAACCTCAGCCCCCCCAAAAAAAACGTTGCAAAATCAGGAGCAGTTAACTTAACAACGTCTTAGCAATGGACATTCTGGCCCAGGTTTTGGTTGTAAGTTGAGGACCCCCTGTATTAGATTGGCCCTGGCCTCATTGTGTTGGTCCACACACCCCGCAACTCCCGTCACCACATTGCAGTGCTTGTCTCCGCTGGTTCCCCACCTCTCTTGTGCTCAACGCCGATCGGTTTTTCCGTCCCGCCAGGTGCTGCAGCTGCTGGGTGATCTGAATTCGGAGTGGCTGGCTTTCCAACAGTGCCTCCTGGACAGTGAAACCATGTTGAAAAAACACAAGGAGAAGTTCAAGACGGGCCTGATCCACTGTGCGGATGACTTCAAGAAGAAAGCCCAAAATCTCCTGCAGGACTTCGACATGAATGGTGGGTATCTCCTCTCCCTCTCGGCCCATCGTCCTCTCCTGAGAACAAAAATGCGCAGGAATCTTCCAACTAAAATGCTTTATTGCTGAAAGCCTCTGTGCAGGAATCTTCTAACTAAAATGCTTTATTGCTGAAAGCCTCTGTGCAGGAATCTTCTAACTAAAATGCTTTATTGCTGAAAGCCTCTGTGCAGGAATCTTCTAACTAAACTGCTTTATTACTGAAAGCCTCTGTGCAGGAATCTTGTAACTAAAATGCTTTATTGCTGAAAGTCTCTGTGCAGGAATCTTCTAACTAAAATGCTTTATTGCTGAAAACCTCTGTGCAGGAATATTCTAACTAAGCTGCTTTATTACTGAAAGCCTCTGTGCAGGAATCTTCTAACTAAACTGCTTTATTGCTGAAAGCCTCTGTGCAGGAATCTTCTAACTAAGCTGCTTTATTGCTGAAAGGCTCTGTGCAGGAATCTTCTAACTAAGCTACTTTATTGCTGAAAGGCTCTGTGCAGGAATATTCTAACTAAAATGCTTTATTGCTGAAAGCCTCTGTGCAGGAATATTCTAACTAAGCTGCTTATTACTGAAAGCCTCTGTGCAGGAATCTTCTAACTAAGCTGCTTTATTGCTGAAAGGCTCTGTGCAGGAATATTCTAACTAAGCTGCTTTATTGCTGAAAGCCTCTGTGCAGGAATCTTCTAACTAAGCTGCTTTATTACTGAAAGGCTCTGTGCAGGAATCTTCTAACTAAAATGCTTTATTGCTGAAAGCCTCTGTGCAGGAATCTTCTAACTAAAATGCTTTATTACTGAAAGCCTCTGTGCAGGAATCTTCTAAGTAAAATGCTTTATTGCTGAAAGCCTCTGTGCAGGAATCTTCTAACTAAACTGCTTTAATGCTGAAAGGCTCTGTGCAGGAATCTTCTAACTAAACCGCTTTATTGCTGAAAGCCTCTGTGCAGGAATCTTCTAACTAAAATGCTTTATTACTGAAAGCCTCTGTGCAGGAATCTTCTAAGTAAAATGCTTTATTGCTGAAAGCCTCTGTGCAGGAATCTTCTAACTAAGCTGCTTTATTACTGAAAGGCTCTGTGCAGGAATCTTCTAACTAAACTGCTTTATTGCTGAAAGCTTCTGTGCAGGAATCTTCTAACTAAACTGCTTTATTGCTGAAAGCCTCTGTGCAGGAATCTTCTCAAGTAATGGTCGGGACATGCTAGGAGTTAGATAAATTCTACAGATTCAAGGGAGGTTGGACTTTGTTTGTTTGTGATTAGGTAGGGATTCTAGGCTGCTTCCTGTTTTGACTCCGCCCCCTCGCTTCTGCCACTCCTCCCCCTTCAGGCTGTTTGCTTATCTTCTCTTCCTTACATGTATCCACGTG
>NC_142008.1:124461773-124489273 GCF_049901715.1 Pseudonaja textilis | reverse complement strand
CAGCCCTCAACTCTTTCACCCACTGACAGGACGCTAGCCAGATGAATACCGATGGATGCTTGGTAGGCAGAGGCAAAAATTTTCACCCCCTTATTTCCCTCCCCAAAAAACTAAGCCCCGCCACGTAGTTTCGTAGCGAAGCCCGGGGATCGAGCTCGTGGTGTTGTATGTCTTTCGCTGACCGAATTGTGTGGGCTCCGGAACTACCTGACTCAGAAGCTACTGGTAGTAGGCCTTCGCTTGAGGTCCTGCACTCTCTTTCTGCAGAGGAACTGAGGATGTCTTCCAGGCTCTGGATGACAACCAGGTGGCCTTGTCCACCATGAAAGCGTCGCGTTTCGTCAAGCCCTTCGAGAAGGACGTGGACCGGTGGGAACGCTGCCTCTCGCTCATCCTGGAGGTGATCGAGATGTTGCTGACCGTCCAGAGGCAGTGGATGTATCTGGAGGTGAGGTTTCTCCCCCGTCCTTGGAGGCATGGGCCGTTCCCGCCATCGTCTCCTTTGGTTGGGGCCCCTGAAGACCCCTGTGGCGGCGGCCACGAGCAAGACCTACCTGGTGACCCTTTCCGCGAACCCCTGAGGTGTGTCTCGATCTCTCCTCCGTTCTCCAGAACATCTTCTTGGGAGAAGATATCCGGAAGCAGCTGCCCGGGGAATCGTCCTCCTTCGACAACATCAACAGCAGCTGGAAGATCATCATGGATCGCTTTGTGAAGGACAACAACGCCCTGAGGGCTACTCACTACCCAGGTGTCCTGTTTCCTCCTTTCTCTCAGGGTGGAGGGAGGGTCCGTGGCCCGGAGGGAGAAGTTCTGTCTGTTCTGATCCAGGCTTTCTCCCCCCCACCACCCCAAGGTCACGAAGACGACTCCTCGATAAAACCCCTTTTATTTAGGTTCAAGGGAATTCCTCCCCAGCAAAGTCCCGGCAAACGGTCTTGCATGATACTTCACAGTTACAGACCTTTATCAGGCTCGGAGCGTTGCCAGCCCAATGGCTTCCAAACGCCACTCTGTAACAGACAGTACTTGGCATCAATACAGGAACGGATCTTCACCCTAATGAATTGAACTAATTGTCTCCTGCAAAAGCCCCCTTCCCTTTCGCTCCTCTTTATTCCCTCTGGGAGGATCCATTCATTGTCCACCTCTGCCTTTACTTCTGAGTTGACCCTTGTTCTTTCGCTGTTCCCGTCTCCTGGCAGCTCTGTGCATGCGCACACTGGGAACAGGCTCCAGCCGTTCTTCTTCCCCACTGATCTCCGACTCCATAGGCAGCTGGGAAATATCGGACAGCCCTGGCCCCGTCTCTGCCTCCGACGCAGAGCCCTCGTCCGAGAACTTCCCCAGATTCCAGGACTGGCCTCATGTTCCTCCCCAGCAGCCTCCTCACTGTCCGACTGTGCCGCCAGCTCCACCGGCCGCTGGCGGGCCACCACGCTGTCCGCTTTGTGCTCAACTTTTCTAGTCTCCACCCTCAAGCTCTGGAGATCGGAAGATCGTAGGAGGCCTTCAGGATTCTGAGGCCTCTGGGGTGAACAGGTTTCTTGGACAGGACCGGGAAGGCCATTTTGGACTCTTCTGTGCTCCTCCCTCGCAGGACTCCTGGACAAGCTGGTAGAAATGAACAGCGCTTTAGAAGATATCCAGAAGTCCCTGGACATGTACTTGGAGACCAAGCGCCATATCTTTCCCCGTTTCTACTTCCTCTCCAACGATGACCTCTTGGAGATCTTGGGCCAGTCCCGTAACCCGGATGCCGTCCAGCCCCACCTCAAGAAGTGCTTTGACAACATTAAGTGCCTGAAGATCCAGAAGGTAAGTGATGCGCGCGGGAGGCTGTGGCTTCTCCATGGGCTAGAACTTCTGGGGTCTAGAACAACCTAGAACTAAAGGGAAACGCCTTCACAGCGAGAGCAGCCAACCTTTTTCCAGCTCTATCCTGACTCAAATGGCCTGGGGTCTCCTGCTCGAGCGGGGGGCTGGACTAGAAGACCTCCAAGGTACCTTCCAACTCCAGTTTTGGTGGTGCCGATAAGGGCTCCTCCTCTTCCTTCCCACGCCACGCCGTGGCCGATTGGTAGTCCGAGAAGGCCTCCTTCGGGCCAGGAGGGGATGGGACACCGGTGGAGATGCTTCCTTCCCCTTTCTCTGCTCAGATTGGGGCCACCCAGCGGTCAGAAGCCCTCGGCATGTACTCTCTGGACGGGGAGTATGTGGACTACACCCATTCCGTACTCCTGGAAGGACCCGTGGAGGTGAGCAGTTTCTCCCTGCCTTCCCCTGGAACCTACAGGTATAAAAGCGAAAGGCCCCTTCACGCATCCTCACAAAAATCTCCAGGACCGTGAAGTCTACAAACTTAAAATTGGGCCCGTAGGTTCCTCTCGGCTTCTAGGGGCTCCCTAAGAAAGGATTCTTCCAAATGACCCTCAGAGCATTGAGAGTATTTCCTATATTATTATTATTATTATTATTATTATTATTATTATTATTATTATTATTATTATTATTATTATTCTCTGATGCGAAGGAGTTCTATTCCCCTTCCCCACCTGAAAAGAAATCTCTTCCAAGGCAAAACAGAAGCAGAGGAGAGGAGTTTCAGTCTCAGTTTCAGTCTCAGTCTCAGTTTCAGTTTCAAAGCACCAAGCAGCTTCAGTACAGAACAGTTGAGCTAAGCCACGCCCAGGCTCCTTGCTGTCTCCTTCTTGCCCACACAGCAAATACTGTTTCACTTTCCAAACAGCCCTCCACTCTCTCACACCCTGACTGGTGGCTAGCCAGATGAATACTGGTAGGCAGAGGCAGAAATTCCCCTCCCCACCTTATTTTCCTCCCCCAAAACTAAGCCCCACCACAGAGTTTCACAGCGAAGCACACGGGTATTAGAGCTAGTCGTTTGATAACCGTGAAGGTGTTGAAGGTGAAACACCACGTAGACATTTTGACGTTTTCTCTCTGCTCTCCTTTCTGGATGAGAGCTCGCTTGGCGCTCGGGACGGTCTCTTGGGATCCCCTCCCCGATCTCCTGCCCACCATTCCCAAGTCTTAGGCTTGGCCAGACCATGCCCGGCCCTGTTGAGCGTGGACAAGGGTGCCGCCAGTCCACGCGCGTTCCCTGCTCCTCCGCCGGACTGTCCCACCAGGGTGGATGGGGATCCTGGCAGACTCCATCCCCCCCACCATTGTGACCGAGAATCCACGTGTCCCAGGAGTGGCTGTGCGACGTGGAGAGGGCCATGCGCTGGACGTTGAGGGAAGTGCTACGGAACTGCCGCCTGGCCTTGAAGAAGATGCTGACCAAGAGAGACAAATGGGTGAAGGAGTGGCCCGGACAGGTGAGAGTGCAAAGCCGGGATGGGGGCTCCCTGGGGTGGGGTCCTGGCAGGTGGCCGGGCGGATGTGGCGAGCCCTGATATATAGACGGGCACCCCATATATATATATATATATATATATATATATATATTTTGGTGGGACATGCTGGTCTCCCTTCCGTGGTGCCGCTAACCCCGATGTTTATGTCCCCGTCCTCAACCCAGAGGATGGGCGTCTTTGGCCCGCGGTGAAAAGAGGCGACGAATGGAGGGAGAGGGATCTTTAGGGGGTGGACTCCCCCACCCCCCCATAGCTGTAACCGGAGTCCCCCCCATGAGCCCCACTTTGACCGATGTTCCCCATGGGTCCTTCTTAAAACGTTGGTGTTCCCACCCTTGAGTCATCCAGAATTCAGGGGTGGGATTCAGCCCGGTTTGGGTGAACCAGTGGTTAAATTTGCACCGGTTCACCGAAACCGGTAGTTGAACTGACCGGCTGGCACCAGCTACCCCTCCTCCCAGGAGTCTCCGCGTGGCCCATTTTGGATGCGGATAAGTGGCAAGGTCTGCGCAGCGGTTCTGAGAGGACGAAAAAAATGGGCTGAACCGGAAGTCCGGGAAGAGGCCTATTTCCGGCTTCTGAAGGGCCTCCGGAGCCCAAGGAGGCCGTTTTTGCCCTCCCGGAGGCCTGAGGGAAGCCTCCGGACTCTGGGGAAGGTGACAAAATGGCCGTTCTGGTAGGCCACGCCCACCGTGGCCCCGCCCACCCGGCAACCAGCCAGAGAACCAGGCGGGGGGGATTGCTCCCTCGGCGCCCCAGATCAAGCTGAGGAACAGGGAGATGGGTCTCCCCCCTCCCCAAATGGGTCTCCGTGAGCCGATCCTCCTCCCCCTCCCTCTCCATGGCGATCTCCGCCAGATGGTGATCACCGCGAGCCAGATCCAGTGGACGACCGACGTGAGCAAGTGCTTGGCCACCTGCAAGGAACGCGGCGACAAGAAGTACCTCAAAGCGATGAAGAAGAAGCAGGTGAGGTTCCCCCCGGGACTTGTCGCCGTCCTGCACGCACACACACCCCACACCCCGCACCCTGAGCACAGAGCCCGCCCAGGCAGTCCTCGACTTACAATGGTTCCCTTAGTGACCGCTCAAAGAGTAGCGCGGTGGCCTAGAGACAAAGCTCTCGCCTCACAATCAGGAGGCTGTGAATTCGATCCTAGGTAGAGGCAGATATTTTCCTCCCTCGGCACTCTGAGGGTAATATCTGCCGAATGTAACTCTGCACTGGCAACAAGAAGGGCATCTGGCCAGTAAAACTCACAGCTCCATTCTGTTGCCCGAACTCCGCTCTGCAACAAATAAACAAACCTTTCCCCATTTTACAACCTGTCTGGCTACCGTCGTTAAGCAAATCACAGCGGTGACCCAGTTACTAAGTGAATCTGGGTTTCTCCTTGACGTTTGCTTGCCAGAAGGGGGGATCACGTGAACCTGGGACATCACGACTGTCATAACTCTGAGTCAGCTGCCAAACCTTGCGACAAGCAAAAGTCAATGGGGAGGCCAGATTCGCTTAACAACGGGGGGGCAAGAAAAGTGGCAAAACGGGGCAAAACATCACTGTCTCATTTAGCAACGGAAACGCCGGGCGGTCGTAAATTGAGGACTCCCCATTTCTGCTACCGGAACTATAGTCTTCCCCAGGATCTATCATTTCGTTCCCGCAAGCGAAGGGTGGGATACAGTATCGTCCCCCCGTCCCCCCCAAGCCAGTTTCCCTCTTCTAGTCCAGCCTCCCCCTGTTTAAGCATCTGAGACAATTGCTAAGGTAGACTGCAGCTGGACTTGGGGGCTCTCCACACCGCCCTCAGGACAAACAGCTTTCTCTTTGTGTGTGTGTGTGTGTGTGTGTGTGTGTTGTGGGTGGGGATCAGGTGTCCATGCTCAACAAGTACTCGGAGGCCATCCGGGGCAGCCTGACCAAAATCATGCGCCTGAAGATTGTGGCGCTGGTGACGGTGGAAGTCCACGCCCGCGACGTCATCGAGAAGCTGTACAAGAGCAGCTTGCTGGACGTCACCTCCTTCGAGTGGCTGAGTCAGCTTCGCCTCTACTGGGAGAAGGTGAGGAGTTAACGGGGGGAAGCGTGGGGGGAGCACGGGTAATCCACGGGCTACCTGTGGCGGCAGCGAGATCCCCTCTGCTGCCCTCCGCTGGAGAGAACGGGCGCCGCACGGTGGACTTCCGGGCTCATTGGCTCCAGCCTGGGGTGCCGTTGCCCCCTGCTGGACACGTGTAGAAACGCACGGATGGACCACAGGTGGATGCTGCTCAGCGGGCAGCAGGCTCATCACACACACACACACACACACACACACACACACACACACCATGGGCCCTCTGCCACATTGCATCAATGCACTAGAACTGATATCATTACCTAGTTGGGTTACGAGACATCTGGACGAAAACCACCCACCTCAGGGAGCACCAAGGACCCCACAATCCTTTTCCTTTTGCCCCCCATCTCTTCCTCCTCCTCCTCCTCCTCTTCCTCCTCCCTGCAAACTCCATTCTCTTGCAGCACTGATGAGGTTCCCCAGTTGGGTCATGAAACGTCCTTTCTTTGCAGGATTTGGACGATTGCGTGATCCGGCAGACCAACACTCAGTTCGCTTACGGCTACGAGTACCTGGGGAACTCCGGCCGGCTGGTTATCACCCCTTTGACTGACAGGTGCCGATGGGAGGGGGGAGGTAGAGGGGATGGGCTTAAGTTGGGGGGGAGGAGGTGAGCGCGGGATTGGCAGAGCCTGCCTCGATTGACCCTTGGAGGGAAGAGTTTGCAACTTTGTGCTGGGCAGAGTACAGGTACACCTCAACTTACGACCACCAATAAGCCCAACGCTTCTGTCACTAAGCAGGGCGCTTGTTAAGTTTTGCCCCGTTCCCTGACTTTCCTCGTCACGGTTGCTTAGTGAATCCCTGCAGTCCTTAAGTGAGTCACATGGTCATTAAATGAATCCGGCTCCCCCCCCCCACGGACTTGTCAGAAGGTCCTAAAAGCAGATCACCTGACCCCATGATGCTGTGACTGTCATAAATATGAGTTGGGAGGGCCGAACCTCTGAATTCTGATTACGTGGGGATACCACAACAGTTGCAAGTGTGAAAAACGGCCGTGAGTCGCTTTTTCCGGTACTGTTGCAATTATGGTCACTAAATCATCATTTTACCAACCCCATAATCCCTTGCAGGGTGAAGTTTGGGCAACTGAATGGAGCTGAATGTTTACTGGCCGGATGCCCTTCCTGTCACCAGTGCAGAGTTATATTCTGCAGATATATTCATCCTCATTGTGCCCAGAGAGAGAAATATCTGCCTTTATCTAGAATCGAACTCACAGCCTCCGGATCGTGAGGCGAGGGCTCCACCTCTAGGCTACCCCAGCACTCATTTCCGTTCCACAATGGACCCCAAATTTCAATGGCAACGGAATGGAGCTGAATGTTTACTGGCCGGATGCCCTTCCTGTCACCAGTGCGGAGTTATACTCAGCAGATGTGTTCTCATTGTGCTCAGGCGAAGAAATATCTGCCTCTACCTAGGATCGAACTCACAGCCTCCTGATTGTGAAGGGCGACCTCCCCCTCTAGGCCACCACACCCCTTTAATTATGGTCACTAAATGAACGGTTGTCCGCCTGCGGTGAAAGCCAAGGCCCCTGGGTCATTGTGGTTTTGCCCGCCCCCTCAGGTGCTACATGACGCTGACCACGGCCCTCCACCTGCACCGAGGAGGGTCCCCAAAGGGCCCTGCAGGCACCGGCAAGACAGAGACCGTCAAGGATCTGGGCAAAGCGCTCGGCATGTACGTGATCGTGGTGAACTGCTCAGAGGGCCTTGACTACAAGTCCATGGGGCGCATGTACTCCGGACTCGCCCAGGTGAGTCAGTCCTCGACTTAACGGCGGCCAGAATTTCTGTCGCTGAACGAGGCAGCGGCAAAGCGGCGTTACCCCGCGGCCAGATGGGCAAACCGATAAATTGGATAAATTCAGTCGAGCTTTTGCTCCAGCTTATGTCCCGTTGTTAAGTGAATCATCGCAGAAAGGATACACCGTTCTGGAAATTCATTTTATTTCTCAAATGTTAAGTTTAGCAGCATGGTCACTAAGTGAGTCAGGCTTCCCCATGGCTGGTCAGAAGGTCACAAAAGGGGATCGCGTAATACCCCCCCCGATGCTGCGACTGTCATAAATACGAGTAAGTTGCCAACCATCCAAATTTTGGCCAGGTGACCACAGGGATGCTGCAACAGTCGTTAAGTATGAAAAACAGCCCTAAGTTGCTTTTTTCAGGGCCATTATAAACTTCGGTCACTAAACGAACTGTCGCAAATTGAGGACTACCTGACTGGTGTATAGCCAGCTAATTCTGTTCTCAGATAAACTGCCCAGATTTAATAGTAATAGTAAATCTAAATACAGATAGTCCTTGACTAATGACAAAATGGAGCCTAACATTTCGGTTGGTAAGTGAGCAGTGAATTTGGCCACCTTTTACAGCCTTTCTTGCCACCGTCGTTAAGTGAATCACAGCTATTGTTAAGTAAGTCACACAACTCTTGAATGAATCCGGCTTCCCCGTTGACAATGCTTGTCAGGAGGGGAATCATATGACCCCAGGGGAAGGTCATAAATACGAGTCAATTGCCCAGCCTCCGAATTTTGAGGCCGCGACAGTCGTAACTCTGAAAAATGGGTCTAAGTCACATTTTTCAGGGCTGTTGTCACTAAACAAATGGCTGTAAGTCAAGGACTACTTGGGTCTGGATGAGTTTAGTGGACACCTTTCGGTCTTGAAACAGGAGGGAAACTTGGAAGCCTTGTTATCGCCTCATTTTCCCCAGGATGACTGGGGGATTCTGGGAGTTGAAGTCCACAAGCGGCCACCTCTGTCCTAGAACAGCGTTTTTTAATCCATGTATCTTTTAAATTGTATGAATTTCAACTCCCAGAATTCAACTTCCTAAAAAGATGTATGGACTTTGAGTCCCAGAATTCCCTGCTCAAGATGGCTGTCTGGAGAATTCTGGGAGTTGAAGTCCACAAGCGGCCAAGGTTGGAAACCCCTCTCCTAGAACGGTGATTTTCAATCTATGTATCTTTTAAATTTCATGAACTTCAACTCCCAGAATCCCCAGTCAAGATGGCTGGCTGGGGGATTCTGGGAGTTGAAGTTCACAAGTCTTAAAGTGGCCAGGGTTGGAAACCCCTGTCCTAGAAGTTTTTCAATCTATGTGGTTTTTTAAGATGGATGGACTTTGATTCCCAGAATCCCCTAGTCAAGATGGCAGGATGGAGGATTCTGGGAGTTGAAGTCCACAAGCGGCCAAGGTTGGAAGAGCTCCTTGTCCTAGAACAATTTGTATCAATCTATGTACTTTTTAAATTGCATGAACTTCAACTCCCAGCATCCCCCAGTCAAGATGGCTGTCTGAGGGGATTCTGGGAGTTGAAGTCCACCAGTCTTAAAGCGGCCAAGGCTGGAGACCCTGGTTGAACCTGGGTGGGGGGGAGATCTCCTGGCTGAACCCCGCTGCTTTGCCCCCCCACAGACGGGAGCCTGGGGTTGCTTTGACGAATTCAACCGCATCAACATCGAGGTCCTCTCAGTGGTGGCCCAGCAAATCCTCTCCATCTTGTCTGCTCTGGCTGCCAACATGACCCGCTTCACCTTCGAAGGCCACGAGATCAACCTGGTGTGGTCTTGTGGCATCTTTATCACCATGAACCCAGGTAGGTTCTGGGTGGGGTGGGGAGGAGGAACTGGGGTGCTTCTGGGGTGGGGCTGGGGGGCAAATTTAGACCGCAAAATGTTATATTCCCCACCCCATGGTTTTGGAGATATCATGGCTCTTCCAGATGTTGCGGGATCTGACCGGCTTTGATTCCAAGCTCTGGAAATTCAAGAATAAACATGGGCATGGCTTTAATGGCGGCAGATTTAAGAGGGGTGGACTTCAACTCCCAGAATTCCCCCAAACAGGAAGGCAGGGGGCAGGAGGGATGCCTCTGGGCCTGTGTGGAGCAGGATCACCAGAAGTGACTACCCAAGGCCAGGGGTGGGGAATTTTGCCCCCTGTAGCACATTTAGACTTCAACTCCCAGAATTCCTGAGACAGGATGGGGAATAATGGCCATTTTAGGACTCGCGCTGGCTCAGGAATTCTGGGAGTTGGTCATGAAAGGGTCATAGTTCCCCCATGTTGGCTCAGGAATTCTGGGAGTTGAAGTTCACCAGTCATGAAAGGGTCATAGTTCCCCGTGTTGGCTCAGGAATTCTGGGAGTTGAAGTTCACCAGTCATGAAAGGGTCATAGTTCCCCGTGTTGGCTCAGGAATTCTGGGAGTTGAAGTTCACCAGTCATGAAAGGGTCATAGTTCCTCGTGTTGGCTCAGGAATTCTGGGAGTTGAAGTCCACCCCTCTGAAACCGGCCAAGATTGAAAAAATAGGTTTTACAGCAATTGGAAGAAAAATCTGATGATCGTTGTATTTAATTAACCCTGAGCTATATTTACGCCTCACAGGCTGGGGGATTATGGGAGTTGTAGTCCTTCCATCTTAAGGCGACCAAAACCGTATCTATTATCCCCTATGCCAGCTGGGGGATTCTGGGAGCTGAAGCCCACCCCTCTGAAGGTGGCCCAGCTTGACAGCCTCTGGCTGCCCCTGCCTCTCCCGCTGACCTCCTCTTCCCCCCGGGGTGGTTTGGCAGGTTACGCCGGGCGCACGGAGCTGCCGGACAACCTGAAGTCCATGTTCCGTCCCATCTCCATGGTGGTGCCAGACTCCACCCTCATCGCCGAGATCATCCTTTTTGGAGAAGGCTTCAACAACTGCAAGGTACTTTGGGGCGTGGGGTGCGTTGGGCCCTCCGACAACAGATGATCAGAATTGGAAGGGAGGCCTTGGAGGTCATCTAGTCCAACCCCACCCCGGCCTCATCCTCAAGCCCTAGCGGGATCTTCTCCGCCTTCTCTTTCCCCCGCCCCAGGTCTTGGCCAAGAAAGTCTACACCCTCTACTCCTTGGCCGTACAACAGCTCTCCAAGCAGGACCACTACGACTTCGGCCTGCGGGCCCTCACCTCCCTGCTCCGTTACGCCGGGAAGAAGCGCCGGGTTCGGCCGGACCTCTCGGATGAAGAGGTGAGGGTTGATGGCGGGGGTGGAGGGCAGATGGGCCTGGTGGAGGCCTCTGAGGCTGCTGCAAGTAGTCCTCAACTTACAAGCCACAACCATGAGTTTCTGCTACTTAGCGAAAAGGAGTTTTGTCCTGTTTTAGGACTTTCCTTTGTGACCATTTTACGACATTCCCTTCCTTCCTCTTTTCTATCTCCTTCCTTTCTTCCTCTCCCTTCCTCCTCCTTCCTTCCCCCCTTTCCTTCTTCCCTCCCTCTGTTCCTTCCTTCCTACCTACCTTCCTTTTCATCTCTCCTTTCTGCCTCCGTCTCCTTCTCTCCCTCCCTCTTTCCCTTCCTCTGTTCCTTCCTTCCTTCCTTCCTTTGTGTCTACCTACCTACCTTCCTTCCTTCCCATCTGTCTCCTCCCCCTCCCTCTTTCCCTTCCTCCCGGATTCCTTCTTTTCTTCCCCTTCTCCCTCCGTTTTTCCTTCCATCCAGGGTTGGGACGCAAATATTTTTACTACCGGTTCTACGGGTGTGACTAGGTGGGCGTGGCTAAGTGGGTGTGGCCATGTGACTGGGTGGGCACGGCTTCTTTTTCCAGCACCCCCTCCCCACCTGTTCTGTTTTTTGGCCTCCTGGGCCTCAGGGAAGCCCCCTGGGCAAAGACGGTAAGGGGGACCCTGACACAGCTGATTGTCGGAACAGCTGATTGTCGGAACAGCTGATTGTCAACAGAACAGAACAGCTGATTGTCAGAAACAGCTGGCCGTTGGTAGGAGAAAAAAAAAAGAAAGAAAGAAAGAAATGCCTGTTCGGCGGAACCTGGAGAATCCCCCGCACGATCCATTCCCTTCACCTTCTCCTCTCCTCTCTTCTTGGAGGGGGACCTTCCTTTAGAACCGAAGAAGCTTCTTGGGTGAGAAGCGAAATGTTTTCCGGGAAAAAGAAAGAAAAAGAAAAGAAAAACCAGTTAGATTTTTGAAATTAAGAAGAAAAATCCGCTGGGGACCCGCCCTGAAAGGATGGAGAACCTCCACGGAGCTTCTTCTTCTTGGTTCTTGACCCTTTTCCCTCCCTCCCGTGGCTGCAGATCCTTCTGATGGCCATGAAGGATATGAACATCGCCAAGCTGACCTCCGGAGACGTCCCGCTCTTCAACGCCATCACCAGGACCTCTTCCCGGGCATCGAGTGCCCCGTCATCGACTATGGCAAGGTCAGCTGCCCCTCTGTCCGTCCGTCCGTCCATCGGACCCGGCCCTGTCCTTCTGCCTCCTCTGGAGGGGGTGGGGGTGGATTGGGGTGGGGGCTCCAGAAAGGGGTAGGGGAGTTATGCAGGGCCTCCCCAGGGGCAGCTGGACGGCTCCTGGAGGGATGGGATTGGCGCTGCCAGTCTCGGGGACACAATTAATTCCTTCCTTCCTTCCTTCCTTCCTTCTTTCCTTTCCTTTCCTTTCCTTTCCTTTCCTTTCCTTTCCTTCCTTCCTCTTTCTTTCGTTCTTCTCTCTCTCTCTCTCTCTCTCTCTGTCCTTCCTTCTTCCTTCCCCCCTCCTTTTCTTTCTTTTCTTTTCTTCATTCCTTTGTTCCTCTTTTCTATCTCCTCCCTCCCTCCCTTTTTCTCTTTTCCATCTCCTTTTCTTTTCCTTTCTTCTTTCTTTCTCTGTCCCTCCTTCCTTCCTTCCTCCTTCCTCCCTCCCGTCTTTTTCATTCCTTTGTTCCTTTTTCTATCTCCTCCCTCTCCCGTGCCTCCCTTCCTTTCCTTTCTCTTTTCTATTTCCTTCTATTTTTCTTTCTTTCTTTCTTTCTTTCTTTCTCTTCTTTTCCTTCTCTTTCTTTTTCCTTCCTTTCTCCTTTCTATTCCTCCCTCCCTTTCCTTTCTTTTCCTTCCTTCCTTTGTCCCTCTCTTCTTTCTCCTTCTCTTCCTTTCCTTCTTCCTTTTTCCTTCCTTCCTTCCTTCCTTCCTTCCTTCCTTCCTTCCTTCCTTCCTTCCTTCCTTCCTTCCTTCCTTCCTTCCTTCCTTCCTTCCTCCTTTCTATCCCCTCCCTCCCTCCCTCTCCTCCCCGCCCACAGCTGAAGGAGGTCCTGGATGGGGAGCTCAGGGAGATGGGGCTGCAGGTGATCCCTTTCACCATCATGAAGGTCATCCAGCTCTTCGAGACCAAGAACTCCCGCCACTCCTCCATGATCGTGGGCAACACCGGCAGCGGGAAGACCATCACCTGGAAGGCCCTGCAGGCCACCCTCTGCAGCCTCCACAGGGCCGGGGACGCCGCCTTCAACCTGGTCCGGGTGAGGGGGCTTGGGGGAGGGGGCAGAGAGGTCGGCGCCCCCCTCCCCTCCCCTTCCCTCCATCTATCCATCCATCCATCCCTCCATTCCTCCATTCCTCCTTTCCCTCTCTCCCTCCTTCCCTCCCTCCCTGCCTTCCTCTCTTCCTCTCATCCTGCCTTCCATCCTTCCATCCCTCCATCCACCCATCCCTTTCCTCTCTCCCTCCCTCCCTCCTCCCTCTCTTTCTCCCTCTCTCCTCTTCCTTCCTCTCTTCCCCCTTCCTTCCATCCACCCATCTCTCTCTCCCTCTCTCTTCCTTCCTCTCTTCCCCCTTCCTTCCATCCATCCGCCCACCCCTCTTCCTCCCTCTCTCCTCTTCCTTCCTCTCTTCCCCCTTCCTTCCATCCATCCGCCCACCCCTCTTCCTCCCTCTCTCCTCTTCCTTCCTCTCTTCCCCTTCCTTCCATCCATCCGCCCACCCTCTTCCTCCCTCTCTCCTCTTCCTTCCTCTCTTCCCCTTCCTTCCATCCATCCGCCCACCCCTCTTCCTCCCTCTCTCCTCTTCCTTCCTCTCTTCCCCTTCCTTCCATCCATCCGCCCCCCCTCTTCCTCCCTCTCTCTCTCTTCCTTCCTCTCTTCCCCTTCCTTCCATCCATCCGCCCACCCTCTTCCTCCCTCTCTCCTCTTCCTTCCTCTCTTCCCCTTCCTTCCATCCATCCGCCCACCCCTCTTCCTCCCTCTCTCCTCTTCCTTCCTCTCTTCCCCTTCCTTCCATCCATCCGCCCACCCTCTTCCTCCCTCTCTCCTCTTCCTTCCTCTCTTCCCCCTTCCTTCCATCCACCCATCTCTCCCTCTCTCCTCTTCCTTCCTCTCTTCCCCTTCCTTCCATCCATCCGCCCACCCTCTTCCTCCCTCTCTCCTCTTCCTTCCTCTCTTCCCCCTTCCTTCCATCCACCCATCTCTCTCTCCCTCTCTCTTCCTTCCTCTCTTCCCCCTTCCTTCCATCCATCCGCCCACCCCTCTTCCTCCCTCTCTCCTCTTCCTTCCTCTCTTCCCCCTTCCTTCCATCCATCCGCCCACCCCTCTTCCTCCCTCTCTCCTCTTCCTTCCTCTCTTCCCCTTCCTTCCATCCATCCGCCCACCCCTCTTCCTCCCTCTCTCCTCTTCCTTCCTCTCTTCCCTTCCTTCCATCCATCCGCCCACCCTCTTCCTCCCTCTCTCCTCTTCCTTCCTCTCTTCCCCTTCCTTCCATCCATCCGCCCACCCCTCTTCCTCCCTCTCTCCTCTTCCTTCCTCTCTTCCCCTTCCTTCCATCCATCCGCCCACCCCTTCTTTCCCCTCTCCCTCCCTTGTTCCCTCCCTCCCTCCTTCCCTCTTTCTCTCCCTTCCCTCCCCTTTTCCTTCCTCCCCCCCCCCCCTTCCCCCGCTCCGCCCTTTTCTTTTCCCCACTTGGCCAGGAGCCTCTGTGGGTCCAACTTTTCCTTTGCTGCGAGAGCCACAGAAAAATTGTCAGGGGAGGGGGGGGGGAGAGGGGGAAGGGGCAGCCTGTCCCCCCCGCCTGCCCAACGGAGGGACCATGAATTGCACTGGAGGGGGAGGGGGCTCTGCCTGGCCTGACTTTGCCTGCCAGTTCACGAGTGGGAGTCAATTTTTTTTTACTACCGGTTCTGTGGGCGTGGCTCGGTGGGCGTGGCAGGGGAAGGATATACTGCAAAATCCCCATTCCCTCCCTCCCTCACTAACCTTTAAGAAGAGACTGGACAGCCGCTTGTGCGAAATGGGATAGGGTCTCCTACTTGAGCGGGGTGGGTGGGGCTGGACTAGAAGACCTCCGGGGTCCCTTCCAGCTCTATTCGGCATGAAAGGACCTGCATTCCAGCTCCATTCTCCTAGGCAGGGCAACCAAAGGAGACCCAGCCAATCAGCTGGGACTCGGGAGGCGGGGAATCGATGGGGGCGGGCCCAGTCAGAGGTGGGCATTGGCCGGTTCTCCAAACTACTCCACATGTCCGCTACCGGTTCTCCGGAACTGGTCAGAACCGGCTGAATCCCACCTCTGCTGCCAGTGGTTCTTGTCGTGCTTCTGACTTCAACTTCCTCCTCCTCCTCCTCCTCCTCCTCCTCCTCCTCCTCCTCCTCCTCCTCTCCCCCCAGGACTATCCCCTGAACCCCAAAGCGGTGTCCCTAGGCGAGCTGTACGGAGAGTACAACCTCAGCACCAACGAGTGGACGGACGGCATTCTCTCCAGCGTTATGCGGACGGCCTGCGCAGGTACAGCAGTACACAAACACACACACACACACACACACACACACACGCTCTTTGCTGCTGGCACATTTCTTTTTTTCTTTTTAAATTCAATTTTTTTTAAAAGCCATTTCGTGCCGTAATTCCATCTTCAAGTGAACCGCGTGCGGTCTAGGTACAAAGCCTCTCTGTTAAAACGACAATCCAAACGTCGACCTTCTTCATCGTATGACAACGTGCTTCCATACTTCCTTCTACAGTATTTAACGTAGTCATCCTGCCCACGAGGTTGGCCTTTAAAAGAGAGGCTTTAAAAGGCCTGGGGTCTTAAGGCTGCTGCTCTTGAAGGGGGAGATTTATTTAATGGCACAGAATTGCTCCAACAGTGAAGTGGGTGATATACTGTATAAATCAATCAGAATAACAAGAGCTAGAAAGGACTTCAGAGGTCTTCTAGTCCAGCCCCCTTCTCAAGCAGGAAGACCCTATACCGTTTCAGACAAAAGGGCCGTCCAATCTCTTCTTAAAAACCTTCACCCACAACATCTGGTGGCAAGCAGTTCCACTGGTTAATTGTCCGTGCTCTCAGGAAATTTCTCCTTAGTTCTAGGTTGCTTCTCTCCTTGGTTAGTTTCCATCCCTTAATCAATCAATCGATCGATTGATCGATCAACCAGGCAACCTCTCTAAGATGCTCTTTAGAACAGGGCTCTTCCAACTTGACCCTTTAAGACTGGTGGACTCCCAACTCCCGAATTCCTCCTCCGGTCATGTCAGCTCGGGAATTCTGGGAGTTGAAATCCACCGGTTTTAAATTTGCCAAGTTTGAAGACCCTGGCTTTAAAAGAACTCTAAAGAAATTCTAACTATCTCTGGGACAGTTGGGATAATGGGAGACCCCCCCAAATGGTCTCCTCTTTAGCTAGCAATGATAGCTTGGCGTTCTGGGAAAACAAACCTGGCCAGCAATCCTGACCAGCTGGTCCTTTCCCTCTCTTGCTATAGTCCCGAGCGTCCGTTTCCTGATGCACGAGACCAAAATGGGTGGGTGAGATCAGGGGTGGAGATTCAGCCGGTTCAGACCCGTTGTAGAGAACCAGTAGTGGAAATTTGGACTGGTTCGAAGAACCGGCAAATCCCACCGCCGGCTGGCCCTGCCAATCCCATTTATTCTCTGCCTCCCGAATCCCAGCTGATCGGCTGGGTCTTCTTTGGTTGCCCTGCCCAGGAGAATGGAGCTGGAAAGCAGGTTATCCTGTCCTGTGTCCACTTGTTTTTTTAGCTTAGCTGATTCGCGCGGAAGAGCGGATTGCCGCAGCTCAGCTGAGGTAAAAAAAAAAAACAGATCAGCTCACTGACGCTGAGAGACGACGGTTTTTCATTGCTGCTGCGAGTGCAATTTTGGGGAAAACAGACTATTGGGATCCCGCCGCTGGGTGGGACACATTTTCTTCTGTCCCTCGTGGGCTCTGACCGAGCGTCCCTCCTTTCGTCCCAGACGAGAAACCGGATGAAAAATGGATCCTTTTCGACGGGCCGGTAGACACGCTGTGGATCGAGAGCATGAACTCGGTCATGGACGACAACAAAGTCCTTACCCTCATCAACGGGGAGAGGATCGCCATGCCTGAGCAGGTAACTTAAAGGTCCCTTTGCCCCTTTGGGGTGTCCGAGGTGGACTCCCACGGCACCTGATAGACATTGGCGGGGTGTGTGTGTGTGTGTCTTGTCCAGGTTTCGCTGTTGTTTGAAGTGGAGAACTTGGCGGTCGCCTCTCCTGCCACCGTTTCCCGATGTGGGATGGTTTACACCGACTACAGCGACCTGGGTTGGAAGCCATACGTCCTATCCTGGATCGAGAAGCGTCCGAAGGTATAGCGGAGGGGCAGGATCGGGCTTAGGATGGTGACTTAACCCTGTGTTTCTCGGCGACTATAAAACGGGTGGAACGTCAACTCTCAGGATTCGTCAGCCGGCCGTGCCTGCGTTTTCTTCTCCTGCTCCCTAGAGCGGAGGGATTGCAGAGAAGGGGATTACAAGAGACTAAGCAGGGCACAATTTGCACCTGTATCGAAAAGGATGCATGATTGTCCAGGAATTTTGGGAGTTGAAGTCCTCCCGTCTTCAAGTTGCCAAAGAAGAAAAAAACACACACTCCGCTGGGCAGCCTTGAGCATTGTGGGTGTTAGGGATACACCCTAGCAGAGTCTGCAGGGCAGGCAGGCAGGCAGGCAAAATATGTGAGATAAACGTTTTTGTAGCTTACACTCAGTAAAACAGATACACTGTGCTAGTTAAATAGTTTTATTCCAGTAAGAGTTATAGCATAGTCAGACAGTCCATATATCATTCGCTAGTTCAGTCCATCCAGGGATTATTCAGTTGTAAATTCCAGTGATGAAAAAGAGAGGTCAGTAAACTTACAAATATCAGTCCAGTGATATATCTCCTCGCAGTAGAGATATGAAGAACTCGAAAACTCCTCTCTTCGTTCAGCAAACTCAGCAGTAGGGGAACCACGCAGCTAACAAACCATGCAATCCAGTAATTGCCAGCAATCAATCAGGTTCTCTTGCTCCCTCTTATGGTGGTTTCACACCACACCCAAAATTACATGCTTTGCAGTTTTAAAGTGACACACACTTAAACTTACAATCATAGTTTATATATATTATTTTACCCAAACTACGTTAGGTAACCTATGTTATTCCTAACAGTGGGGTCATCCGTGGTTATGCAATCAGAATAGAGCTGGAAGGGACCTTGAAGGTCTTCTAGACCAGCCCCCCTGCTCAGACAGGAGGTCCTATACCCATGATGGTGAACCTATGGCACGCGGGTCATAGGTGGCGCACAGAGCCATTTGTGCCATCACACGAGCTGCGGGCAAACTTACCTCACTGAGCATGCACACGCCTCACAGCTGATTTTGGCGGTTCGAGGCCTTTTTCCACCGAGCTTGAGGAAGGCTTCTGCAGGCTTTTCAGGATGAAAACTAGGCCCGCTTTCTTCACTTCCTGTTTTTCTGGAAATACCGGAAGTGATGAAACGGGCCTAGTTTCGACCTGCAAAGCCTGCAGAAGCCTTCCTCAAGCTTCCAAGAGGCTCGAAAAAGGCCTCAAAACGGCCAAAAACCAGCTGTGAGGTGCAGTGCAGGTAAGGGGTGGCAGGGGTGGGTGGGCGGGGATTGTGTGCACATGTGTAGGGGGCATGGGGGAGCGCATTGCCTTCTGGGTGATGGCACACGAGCGTGTGCCCAATTTTTGGCACAGGAAGGAGCCCCAAAAGGTTAGCCACCACAGTCCTATACGTTGTGAGGGTGGGACCTCCCCAAAATCATAGAGGAGTGATTTCAGAGGAAGAAAGAACACCTCAAGGTCTTTTGGGGGCACACCCGTTGTGTGGAAGGAGAAACTTGAAGAGGTGGCATCCTCAAGACCATCCGGTAGCATCACATAAGACGATCAGGGAGAAAGCGGAGGCTTCCCTCGAGAGTCCAGGCCAACTCGCTGCAGTCAACTGCCTGTGGGATAAATCAAGGCTGCATTAATTGTTCCATTTTTATCAGCTGTTTATTTTTTATTATTTATGGACTGTTTCCTAGCATGATTTGATTGCTTATGGTACCCTATCGCTATTGTTAGGCGTTGTACTTTATGATTCTTGACTTTTGACAAATGTACCTTTTATTTTATGTACACTGACAGCATTCGCATCAGGACAAATTCCTTGAGTGTCTAATCACACTTGGCCAATAAAGAATCCTTTCTTTCTTTCTTTCTTTCTTTCTTTCTTTCTTTCTTTCTTTCTTTCTTTCTTTCTTTCTTTCTTTCTTTCTTTCAATCATCTATCTATCTATCTATCATCTATCATCTATCTATCTATCTATCTATCTATCTATCTATCTATCTATCTATCTATCTCTATCTATGCATCTATCTATCCATCCATCCATCCATCCATCCATCCATCCATCCATCTATCTATGCATCCATCCATCCACCTATCTATCTACCTACCTACCTATCTACCTAGGACCAGGAGTGACATCCGTATTCCTGTATTTTAGGGGGTGCCCCAAGGAAGGGGTGGGGGTGGGGGGGTCAACTTTATTTTCCAACGCATCAGAAGGCAGGAGGAGAAACAATGGATGGAAAACTAACCCAGGAGAAGGAGAAACTTCCTAACAGGGAGGACAATTAACCAGGGGGACTGCTCGCCACCAGAAGTTGTGGGCGTTCCATTCCTGGAGGCTTCTAAGAGGAGATTGGGCTGCCATTTGCCTGGAATGGTATAGGCCAGGGCTTCCTACGTGAGCGGGGGTGGTGGGTGGGGGGAGGGTGCTCAGACTAGATGACCTCCAAGGTCCCTTCCAGCTCTATTCCGATTCTCCCTTCCCAGGTGGAAACAGAAACCCTGCAACGCATGTTTGACAAATTCACCAACCAGATCCTGAACTTCAAAAAGGAGAATTGCCAGGAGTTGGTTCCCATCACGGAATACAATGGCATCGTGGCTCTTTGCAAGCTCTTCACGTCTTTGGCTGAGGAAGGGGTAAGCGGCAGGCAACGCGCACACACACGCACGCACACGCACACACACACACCTACACACACCTGCCCCGGGGTTCTTCTAATACAGGTGATCTTCAGCTTATAACAGTTTGTTTAGTCATCATCTTCTTTTAATGATTCCACAATCCTTTGCGGGGTGCGTGTCTCTGGGCAACTAAATGGAACTGAGCGTTTTGCTGGACAGACGCCCTTCCTGTCGCCGGTGCGGAGTTTTGTTCGGCAGAGGTATTCTCATCGTGCCCAGAGAGAGAGAGAGAAATATCTGCCTCTACTTAGGATCGAACTCACGGCCTCCTGATTGTGAAGCGAGAGCTCCGCCTCTAGGCCACCGCACCGCTCTAATTATGGTCACTAAATTGTTTAGCGACTATTAGAAATTGCGACGGCACTGAAACGAGTGACTTAGGACTACTTTTCACGCTTAACACCGTTGGGGCAGCATCCCCTTGGCCAACTGACTCGTATTTATGATGGTTGCAGCGTCCCGGGGTCACGTGACCCCCTTTTGGGACTTCCTGACAAAACAAAAGTCCATGGGGAAGCTGGATTCACTTAATGACCACGGGGCTCACTTAATAACCACAGTGATTCACTTAGCAGTGGCAAGGAAGGAGGGAGGATGGAAGGAAGGAAGGATGGAGAGTGGGAAAGAAGGAGGGTGGGAGGGTGGGAGGGAAGGAGGGAAGGAAGGAGGGAGGGAGGAAAGAAGGAAGATGGAGAGAGGGAAAGGAGAGAGGAAGGAAGGAGATTGACACTGCGGACCGTCATAAATAGAGTCCGTTGCCGAGCGTCCGAATTTTGATCAGGTGACCCTAGGGTACTCCCAATGTAAAGTGTGAAAAATGGTCTTAAGTCACTTTTTGGGGGGCGTTGTAACTTCAAACGGTCACTAAGCGGATTGCTGTAAGTGGAGGACTCCCTGTGCTCCATCAGACCTTCCACGCCATGGGCGTGGTCCGTCCATCTCTGTCCCCCGTCCCTCTCTAGGGCAATGGCTGGTGGGCTTCGGTGGCTTAAGTGACCGTCTCGTCTCGGTTCCTTCCAGCTGAATCTCACCGACACGGAGAACTACTCTATCCTGGTGGAGATGTATTTCGTCTTCAGCATGATCTGGTCACTCTGTGCCGCCGTGGACGAGGAAGGCCGGAAGAAGATCGACAACTTCCTGCGGGAAATCGAGGGGTCCTTCCCTAACAAGGTCACTCAGATTCCGCTTGGCTTTCAGGGGACGTCCGGGATCGGTCGAGAAAAGCGGGCGGCGAGACGATCCGCCTGACGTAACTCCTTGCTGGTTTGCTTGCTCCTCCCCAGGACACCGTCTACGAGTATTACGTCGACCCCAAGAGGAAGCAGTGGGTTGCCTTCGAGGACAACCTTCCCAAGATGTGGAGATACCCTCCCAAGTGAGTAACCCTCCGGCCTGTGGTGCCAACATCTCAAGAACGTGGAAGAATGGCCTTCGGGGAGGACGGCCTTCCTCCCAGGGACCCGGATCCACGGGCGGGCTTGAAAAATTTCAGCAAACGATTCTCTTACCCTGTTAAGATGTTTGTGGTCCAGTTGGCCTCCTGCACCGCGATTGGGGCGGGGGGGAGGGTGAAAACGGTAAACAGGCTCCGGAGGCTTTTCCCGAGCCTCCGGGAGGGCGAAAACTGCCTCCCCCGGGCTCTGGAGACCCTCTTGATCTTAGTCTTCCTCCCACCCCCTGGATGTATATTCTCCAATGAGACACCTCCATAGCCAAGAGCCATCAATCACGCTAATCCAGTAATAATCTTGCGTGCCAACAGCTTCGGCTGCCAGAGCGATTATCTGCAGCATTTAAGGAATGCACTGCACCAACCCCGCTCGGATCCGTTCTCCTAGGTGGTTTGAAAGCCAGAAACTCTGGATGGGCAGAAGGTGGACCTGCTTTTCCATGGGTGGGAATCCGAGCGGGTGGTCCTACCGTGGGGGAAACTGCTGGATGGGAAATAGAGAGGAGGAAGAGGATATAATGGGTTTGGGGTTCATAAGTCTCCCCGCAATAGGTCCAGAAAACAGAATGTTGGTCGAGGGACAACCCTGGATTGATCCATAGCAAAGAAAGTTGGGTAGGGTTGCCCTCAACGGTGGTCCTTGGATGTTCTTTGGGGGTCCTTCCCTCATCACTAGTGTCCTGACAGCGCAGGTACTCCTCGACTTATGACCGTTCATTAGTGACCGTTCAAAGTTACAACGGCACTGAAAAAAGACTGGTTTTCACGCTTACGACCATTGCGGCCTCCCCATAGTCACATAATCATAATTTGGATATTTTGCAACTGGCTCACATTTATGATGGTCACAGCGTCCTAGGGGGTCACATGATCCCCTTTTGCGACCTCCAGACAGGGGATCAGCCAGATTCACTTAACCGCATGACTTATCTTAACAACTGCCATGATTCCCTTAATAATGGTGTCAGGAAAGGTTGTAAAACGGCACAAAACTCCGTTATCCAATGCCTCACTCTGGGTCAAAACTCAGCGTAACAACTGTTTCGCTCAACAATGGAAAGGTCGGACTGAATTGTGGGGTCGCAAGTTGAGGACTACGCATAGGAGGCAGTGATGACATATGTGCCCTCTTCGTGACCAGCTTAGCCTTCTCAATTTCCGGCCTCCAGGAAACCTCACACAACTTCACAATTGCCGTCTTCCCCCGCCGTCCCTCACGGCTTCCAGCCGAGCTTCTGTGATTTAAGCCAACAGCTTACACACACACAAACACACACACACACACTTACCCCTAATCTGATCAGCAGCCTGCAATTACCGGGGGACATAGTCCCCGAGTGGCCACGGATGGCCAGTTGCCCCGCCGCCCCCCAACGACAGACAGCATTGATAGCAGCGGCTGCCTTCCAAGCTTACAACCTCCAGCGGGGATGACAACTGCGGGAATCGTGTGCTATGTCAGGCGTCTTTCTGCCTCTTGACAAGGGTTTTCGGCATAGCCGTTAGGGCTACCTTGGAAAAAGACCGCACACATACACACACCGGGACTCGGGCTGGTGGAGCGGGGCGGGCGCATCTGCGCAGGGTTGGGCGATGGCTGAGCGCGGGTCCTGAGCTGAGACCTCCGCTTCTCTCCCCAGCGTCCCCTTCTACAAGATCATCGTGCCGACCGTGGACACCATGCGGTACAACTACCTCGTCAACGCCCTGATCGCCAACCAACAGCCGGTGTTGTTGGTGGGTATGGTGGGCACGGGGAAGACCTCCATTGCCCAGGGGGTGCTTCAATCCCTGGACAGCCTCAAGTGGGCCATCTTGGTGATCAACATGTCCGCCCAGGTAAGGGCCCCACCTGCGCCCTTGGACCCAAACAAGGGCAAGAGGGTAGCCTTGACGGAAAGAATGGGTCAGAATAACAGAGTTGGAAGGGACTTGGGAGGCCATCTAGCCCGTCTGTTCTGGCCAAGGCTTCCTAAGAAACCAACAAACACATAAAATCCAGAATTCTTTTATTTTAGTTCAATGGCTGTGAATTATCATCATTCACAGCCTGGAATGAGTCTTAACCAGTTACAATTAGTCCCAGGGACATTTGCCAAGGTTCTTCGAGAGACGTTTGATAAGAACGCACCTTTACCTGACTTGAAGTGCTGCCAACGACTAAAGTCCCAATTAGCCTTCCCAAAACCAAACGGAGAACAAATTCACCATGGAGCTTTCAGAGTCCAAAACGATCAGAGCGAACGACGTTGCTTCCTGCAAAGGGTTTCCCACCTTTGCACTTCCTTTCTCCCTTAGGGGAGGGGCAATCGCTTCCCAGCCTTACTCCCAAGTCGCCCCTTTGTCTTAGCTGCTCTTGCCTTCTGGCAGCTCTGTGCGTGCGCACACTGGGAATAGGCTCCCCTTGTTCCTCTGCCTCGCTGCTGCCAGACTCTGGAGGCTCCAGAGTCAGCACACAACTCCCAGATGGCTGTCCAGTCTCTTCTCGGAAACCTCCAATGATGGAGCGCCCACAAGTTCTGGTGGCAAGCAGTTCCACTGGTTAATTGTCCTTGCTGTTAAGGAAATCCCTCCTTAATTCTAGGTTGCTTCTCTCCTTGATTAGTTTCCAACCGTTGCGTCTTCTCTTGCGTTTTCTTGGAGAGTAGGTTGATTCTTTGGGGCTGCCCCTCCAATGTTGGAACTTTGCTATGGTATCTCCCCCTAGTCCTTCTTTTCAGCATGACAGAATAACAGAGCTGGGAAGGACCTCAGAGGTCATCCAGCCCAACCCCTGCTCAAGGCAAAGGGCTGCCCGATGCTCTTCCTTCAATCACAACTCCCTTGCAGAAATTTGTGGCCCTTCTTATGGCCGTAAGTGGAGGATAACCTGGGCCTGGTTCTTTGGGTCTTCCCCCCCATCCCTTCTGTAAGGCCGCCCCTTCCCTTTCCGTTGCCGCAGACCACGTCCAACAACGTCCAGAGCATCATCGAGAGCCGCTGTGGAGAAGCGCACCAAGGGCGTCTATGTGCCTATGGGAGGGAAGAGCATGATCACCTTCATGGATGACCTCAACATGCCCGCCAAAGACACCTTTGGATCTCAGCCCCCTCTGGAGCTTCTACGGCTTTGGCTGGACTACGGCTTCTGGTACGACCGGACAAAGCAAACCATCAAACATATCAAGGTGAGGACGGGTTTGGTTCCCCGCTTTTCAACCAGTGGTGGGGTCAACAACCGGTTCTCTGCCCCTCGCGGTTTCTTCCA
Source organism: Pseudonaja textilis (assembly GCF_049901715.1). NCBI lineage: Eukaryota > Metazoa > Chordata > Lepidosauria > Squamata > Elapidae > Pseudonaja > Pseudonaja textilis. The sequence goes on along the minus strand of NC_142008.1, from coordinate 124,464,947 downwards.
ACAACCAGGTCACCAAACGGCTCAGAAAGTTAGCAACCGGTTCTCGTGAACCGGTGTGAACCGGCTGAATCCCACCCAACTGCGGCAACCCGCCCCCCAGACCCCAATGCCCGCCTGTCTGCCGGGCCCATTGTTATTTTTTTTTAAGGCGCGTTAAATGCGGTCACGCGCGGAACTCGACCGTGTCTCTTTACACCCCCGTGTTGTTTGCGAACGGAACAATTGTCTTAAAGAGGCCGTCGTGTCTCTGGATTTCAGTTGGGAGGGAGAAGAGGAGCGGGAATGCCGCGGCACAGGTGGGCTGCGGAGGGGGGGGTTTCCTTTTCTGGTTTTGATCTAGGAGGGTTTCTCTCTCTCTCTCTCTCTCTCTCTCTCTCTCTCTCTCTCCCCCATTCCAGGACATGTTCCTGATGGCGGCCATGGGACCCCCCGGAGGAGGGCGCACGGTGATCTCCAGCCGTTTGCAGAGCCGTTTCAACCTCATCAACATGACCTTCCCTACTGTAAGGCGGGGCAGGATTCAGAAAATTTCAGCAACCAGTTTCTCTGCCCGGTTGCTGGGGGGACGTGGCCCCGTTGGCTTCCTGCACCACGGTTTGCCTTCCCCAGAGTCAGGAGGCTTTCCTCGGGATTCTGGGAGGGCGAAGACAGCCTCCCCTGGACTCCGGAGGCCCACTGGAAGCCAGAAACAGGCCCGTTTCCAGACTTCCAGAAGGCCCGTTGTTCCCACAGCGGTCACCCATCTGATTCTAACGTCGGCCCGCCTTCTCTTCGGCGGAGGGCAGGATGGGGGCAATGGGGAAAGGATAAGGAAAGGCCCTGCTAGTGAGGCACGGGTGGAACGGAGGGGGTGTGTCCTTGGGCCCCAATGCAGGAAGATCACCGTGGTATCTCTGCCTGCTTCTGAACTCCTGAAAACTCCACGCTTCCATCTTCACGTCTCTTGCACCTAGCAGGGCCTTCCTGTTGAAGCGGAAGGAAATAAGTTCTGGGCATGGGCTCTGTTGTAGAATATAATTTGGGGTGAGATCCCCTGGCTAAAATCCTTTGGGGCTGCTACTTGGGTGGGGCAGCGTATCGCAACCTTGGTCTCTTTAAGAGGTGTGGACTTCAACTCCCAGAATTCCCTCGCCAGCCAGCCACGTAGGGTAACTTTCTTAATAGATGGTGGGTATGCAAGTAAGTGTAATATATCTTGCAAAAGCGGGGAAGAGCCGGCTGGGGGAATTCTGGGAGTTGAAGTCCACAGGTCTTGAATCAGGGGTCTCTGACCTTGGCCATTTTATGACTTTGTGGACTTCAACTCCCAGAATTCCCCCGGACAACCACGTAGGGGAACTTTCTTAATAGATGGTGGGTATGCAGTAAGCGTAATATATCTCGACTTCAGCAAAGTGAAAAAAAGAGCCGGCTGGGGAATTCTGGGAGTTGAAGTCCACGAGTCTTGAATCAGGGGTCTCCGACCTTGGCCATTTTATGCCTTTGTGGACTTCAAGTCCCAGAATTCCCCCAGCCAGCCATCCACGTAGGGGAACTTACTTAATAGATGGTGGGTATGCAGTGAGCGTAATAGATCTTGGCTTCGGCAAAGCGGAAAATAAAAGAGCCAGCTGGGGAATTCTGGGAGTGGAAGTCCACCAGTGGCGGTATTCTACTGGTTTGGCCCACTGGTGAGGCCCACAAGGCCAAAAATGGGGGGGTTGGTGGGGGTGCTGTGAAAGAAAAAAAGAGGAAGAAAAAGGGAGGGATGGAAGAAAGAAAGAGAAATTGAAAGGAAAAGAAAAACAAAGGGACAGAGGGGGAGGGAGTGGAAAAGGAGAGGAAGGAAGGACCACAAACCCTGGCACTGGACGCAGATTCAGATGGTGCTTCGAAACAGCACAGCAATCCAGGGCTGGAAGGCGCCCAGAGGTCATCTAGTCCAACCCCCTGCTCCAGAAAGTGAGTTTGTGTCTTTTGACACACACACACACACACACACACACACACCGCTCACATGACCACATAGTCATGCTCACCCAGTCACATGACCACATAGCCATGCCCACCCAGTCACATGACTACAGAACCGGTAGTAAAAAAAAAAAATTGAATCCCACCACTGAAGTCCTCTGAAAGTGGCCCAGATTGTGTGTGTGTGTGTCTGTGTGTCTGTGTGTAAAGGTTTAACGGCAACCTGAAGAAAAATCTGATCGTTGTATTCAACTCTGAGCTGCATGTATATGAATGTCTCACATGCTGGCTGGGGGATTCTGGGAGTTGAAGTCCCGACGTCTTAAAGCGCCCAACGTTGGGATCTGTTCTCTTCTGAATCAACATTTGTTCCAAGTTTTCAACAGGCTCCTTTAAACGTTGCCTTTGACTCGCATTTTAGGCCAGGGTTCTGCAAGGGGGCTCCTCCCTCAAATGCTGAGACACCCCCCCCAAAAAAACCCCCACGGGGTCTCTGGATTTAACCTCAGGACCAATCGATGCCCTGCAACCGCCTGAAGGGCCTCTAGCACGCCGAGAACTTCCAGAAAGACCCCTCCTGCCGCTGGAGGCTTGACTCAGACCCACCTGAAGACAGGGAGCGGGGGGGTTCTCCTTTGGTTCTCCCGCTTCCTGATTTTTCTCCCCCCCCCTTGGACAGGATTCCCAAATCCGTCGCATCTTCGGCACGATGATCAACCAGAAGCTGCAGAACTTCGAGGAGGCCGTCAAGCCCATCGGCAACGTCATCACCGAGGCCACGGTGGAGCTCTACAACAGCGTGGTCCAACGGTTCCTGCCCACGCCGGCCAAAATCCACTACCTGTTCAACCTCCGGGACATTTCCAAGGTAGGAAGAAAGACGGGTCCCCGCAGGAGGAGTGGTGCGGTGGCCTAGAGGGGCAGCTCTCGCCCTCATGATCAGGAGGCCCCGTGAGTTCGATCCCAGGTAGAGGCAGATATTTCTGTCTCTCTGGGTAAAATGAGAATGTATATCTGCTGAACAAAACTCCGCATTGGCGACAGGAAGGGCATCCGGCCAGTAAACACTCAAAACTCCATTCAGTTGCCACTGAAATCTGGGGGTCCACTGTAGAATGGAAATGGGTGGAGTGGTGGCCTAGAGGTGCTCTCGCCTCACATCAGAAGGCTGTGGAGGCAGATATTTCTGTCTCTCTGGGTAAAATGAGAATGTATATCTGC
>NC_142008.1:124446773-124456773 GCF_049901715.1 Pseudonaja textilis | reverse complement strand
AATTAGATGATAGATGGATGATAGATAGATAGATAGATAGATAGATAGATAAGATAAGATAGATAGATAAGCTAGATAGATAAGATATAGATAGATACAATAGATAGATACAATAGATAGATAAGATAGATAGATAGATAGATAGATAGATAGATAGATAGATAGATAGATATAGATAGGATAGATATGATATATATATAGAGAGAGATGATATAGATGAGAGAGAGAGAGAAAGAGGGATTGTTCCTGGTTATTGTGAATCATGGCAGTCGTTAACTAAATGTAGTGGTCATTAAGTGAACCTCCCTCCCCATACTGACTTTGCTTGTGGGAAGGTGGAAAGGGGTGGGGGTGTCTTTAGGATTTTTAGGAATGCATGCCTGTTATCAAGCACCCCAATTTTGATCAGGTGACCATTTGCTTGGATGGTCGTAAGTGCGAGGAGCGGTGGTAAATCGCCTTTATTCCCTGCCGTTGTAAATCAGAGTGGTCCCTTAACAAACAGTTGTAAGTCAAGGACCAAAAACGGAGCCCAATTTTTGCACTCCGTTGCTAAGTGAAACATTTTAGTTTTGTCCCCTTTTTGTGACTTCTCTTGCTACGGTTGAAAACCGAATCCCTGCAGGGGTTGAGGGAATCCCCTGGTCATTAAGTGAGCTCCAAAGGGGACCACGTGTGACACGCACACGCCCCCGGCACGCTGTGACCGTCGTAAGTACGAGCCAGGTAGCCGAGCGAATTAAATTTCAATGGCTCGACCGCAAGGGGACATCAGTGAAGGAAAATGGTCCGAGGTCACAACTTTGAGCGGTCGCTAAATGAACAGTTGTAAGTCGAGGACTGCCTGCGTAAGAGACAAAGTTGTGGGAGCTTCATCCCGGAGGCTTTCAGGAAGAGACCGGACTGCCCATCTGTCAGAAATAGTGTTAGGTCTTCCGCTTGGGCGGGGGTTGGACTAGATGACCTTCAGGGTCCCTTCCATTAATCTGTCAATAACGGATCATTGTTGTTGATGGTGGTTGTGGCAGCTTTATCCCCGGAGGCTTTCAGGAAGAGACCGGACTGCCCATCTGTCAGAAATGGGGTGGGGGCCTGAGCGGTGGGGTTGGACTAGATAACCTCCAAGGTCCCTTCTTTCTTTTCCGGCCTGCAGGGTCTTCTCGGACCGCCTGGTGGATACCCCAGACATGGAGACCTTCGTGGCTCTTCTGGGAGAGAAACTGGGCACCTTTTTCGACCTGACGTTCCACCACATCTGCCCCAACAAGCGCTCGCCCATCTTCGGTAAGCCCCCAACTCCCCCCAGGGCACCCCTTGGGCCACCGTCGTTAAGTGAGTCATCGCAGTCATTAAGGGTCGTGGATCTGATCCGGGCTCCTTGGTATGACTTGTCTGCTCAGGAGCCGGCCAACTTTAACTCTTTTGCCATGGCTGTTAAGCGAATCACAGCAGTTATTAAATGAATCCCGTGGTCGTTAAGCGAATCCAGCTTCCTCTGTTGATGGTGAGAAGCCGGCCCATTTCACCTCCTTTGCCAGGGTTGCTAAGCGAATCATCGCAGTTGTTAAGCAGGAGAATCCTATATTCCATTTTTAACCAGAATATAAAATAGAATAGAATGAGCCGGAAGGGACCTTTGGAGGTCTTCTAGTCCAGCCCCCTATTTTTTTTCTCTCTCTCTCTCTTTTTTTTCCTTTTTCCTCCAACCCTCCTCGTTTTCTGTACCTTTTTAAAAAAAAAATACCCCTCTGTATTTTATATTTCGATCGACTAATCGAATAAAAGAAACCACAGAGCAAAATTCACTTAACAACGGCCTCGCTCGGCCACGGAAATTTGGGGCGCCATCGTGGTTCGTAATCTGAGTGCCCCGAGACTCAAGAAGTTGGGAGGAGGGTCCTCCGTGGGGCAGAAACACACACACACCCGGCCCCCAATCCAGAAAGGGCCCCGTTTTTCTCCCCCCGCCCAGGTGACTTCATGCGCAACGTCTACGAGGACATGATAGACATGGGGGTCCTGAAGGGCGAGATGGAGCGGGCGCTGGGAGAGTACAACCGGACGCCGGGCGTGGTGCCCATGAGGCTGGTGCTGTTCCGGGACGCCATCGAGCACAGTGAGCGGGCAGCCTGCGTTTCCCCCAGGCGGGGGTGGGGTGGGGGGGCGGATAGGATGAGCAGAACGGGGGCACCTCGGAGGCCTTCTAGTCCAACCCCTCCTCAGGCAGGAGGAGGAACCCGATACCATTCCAGACAAGTGGCTCTCTAGTCTCTTCTTAAAAACCTCCAGTGATGGAAGCGCCCACACCTTCTGGTGGCGAGCTGTTCCACTGGTGAATTGTCCCCACTGTTGGAAATTTCTCCTTAGTTCCAGGTTGCTTCTCTCCTTGATGAGTTTCCATTAGTGCTTTGGAGGGGAGGTTGATTCTTATAAGCTGTAACTATGAAGTAGTAGATACGTTGAAATTCTATTGTTATCCGTCTGTCTGTCTGTCTATCAATCATCTATCCTCTGTATCATCTCTCTATTATCTGTGTATTGCATCATCTGCCTGCCTATCACCTCTCTGTCTATCTCTGTCTTATTTGTCAGTTTATCATCTATGTATTGTATCGTCTATCTAACTATCTATCCATCCATCCATCCATCCATCTATCTATCTATCTATCTATCTATCTATCTATCTATCTATATCTATCTATCTCTCTATCTATCTCTACCTACCTACCTACCTCTGTCTCTGTCTGTCTCTATCATCTCTTTTTATCTCTCTTTCCCTCTATCTATTGTATCATCCATCATATTATCTATCCATCCATCCGTCCATCTGCCATATCTATCTATCTATCTATCTATCTATCTATCTATCTATCTATCTATCTATCTATCTCTCTATCTATCTCTCTATCTCTCTCTCTATCTATCATCCATCCATCCATCCATCCATCATCTATGTATCATCTCTCTATCTATCTCTACCTACCTATCTATCTACCTCTGTCTCTGTCTGTCTCTCTGTCTATCATCTCTTTTCATCACTCCCTCTATCTATTGTATCATCCATCTATCATATTATCTATCTATCTATCTATCTATCTATCTATCATCTATCTATCTTCTATCTATCTATCATCTATCTATCTATCTATCTATCTATCTATCTATCTATCTATCTATCTATCTATCATCTATCTATCTATCTATCTATCTATCATCTATCTATCTATCATCTATCTATCTATCTATCTATCTATCTATCTATCTATCTATCTATCTATCATCTATCTATCTATCTATCTATCTATCTATCATCTATCTATCTTCTATCTATCTGCCTGTCATCTATCTCTATATCTATCTATCTATCTATCTATCTATCTATCTATCTATCTATCTATCTATCTATCCATCTATCTATCTCTCTCTCTCTCTCTCTCTATCTATCTATCTATCTATCTATTTATCATCTATCTGTCTGTCTGTCTGTCTGTCTGTCATCTCTGTCCGTCTATATCAACTATCTATTGAATTATCCATTTGTCTATCATCTCTCTTTCCCTCTATCTGTTGTATCATCCATCTATCCATCTATCTATTTCGTCTATCTCAGATAAAATCATGGAATCCTAGGGCTGGAAAGGGGCCTTGGAGGTCACCTAGTCCAACCCCCTGCTCAGGCAGGAGGCCCCACACCGTTTCAGACCAATGCTTGTCCATTAAATGTCCAAGCTCTTCTAAAAAGCCTCCAGTGATGGAACACCCACATCTTCTGGAGATCCTGGCTGGTCCAAGGTAGCTTGTCCAGTTTGTTGTGACACTCTCTCTTCTCTCGCAGTAACCCGCATCGTCCGGGTGATCAGCCAACCCCGGGGCAACATGCTGTTGGTGGGCATCGGAGGGAGCGGGCGCCAGAGCCTGGCACGCTTGGCCTCCTCCATCTGCGAGTACTACACCTTCCAGATCGAAGTCTCCCGCCAGTACCGCAAACAAGAATTCCGAGAAGGTGAGACGATTCTGTTCCGCCCTAGGCCTCCCCAAAAAGTCCCATTCTGAGTCCCGGCAAAAAAACTCCTTTATTACATTAGCCTGGATTTAGTTCATTCACCGCCAGCCAACGGCTTGGCAAACCGTCTTGCGAGGGTAGACTAATGAGCTCAGACCTATATCAATCCTGGAATGCTGCCCAGTAAATAGTTCCACGCTCAGTGCTGACAGGGAAGGGCTGGGTTATACAGACGAATCTCCATGAGGCTGGAATGAATGAACGAATGAACGGACGAGTTGTTTCCTGCAAAATCCCTCCCCCGCTTTTACTCCTCTTTTAATCCTGATGGGAGGGGCTATTCACCGTCCAACAGTGCCCTTACTCCAATGTCGACTCTGAGTTCTTAAATGTGCCTTCCTTATGGCAGCTCTGCACATGCGCAGGCTGGGAACCGGTTCCAGAAGCTCCCATGCTTCACTGCTGTCCGAGCCCGAAGGCAGCTGATAATTGCCAGCCTTCCCCGGCCCCATCTCTGCCTCCGATGCAGAGCCCTCGTCCGAGCCTTACTCCCACATCGACCCTAAGTTCTTAATTGTGCCTTCCTTTTGGCACCTCTGCACATGCGCAGGCTGGGAACCGGTTCCAGAAGCTCCCACGCTTCACTGCTGTCCGAGCCTGAAGGCAGCTGATGACTGCCAGCCTTGCCCTGGCCCCATCTCTGCCTCCGATGCAGAGCCCTCGTCCGAGCCCTCGTCAGCCTCCGGGACTGGCCCGGGTTCCTTCCCAGCCTCCTCACTCCTGTCCGACTCTGCTGCGCGCTCCACCGGGCCCCAGTGGGTTCCTCGCCTCGGTCAGAGGCCAAAGAACGTTCTTCCACGTTCTCCCCACGAGGGCCCGGGTGTCCTTTCTCTTCTGCAGACATCAAGAAGCTGTACCGTCAGAGTGGGGTCGACCTGAAACCCACCACCTTCCTCTTTGTGGACACCCAGATAGCGGATGAATGCTTCCTGGAAGACATCAACAACATCCTGAGCTCCGGGGAAGTGCCCAATCTCTATAAGCCAGATGAGTTTGAGGAGGTGCGTGACACCAGGAGAGCATCCAGCCCCACCCCGAGCCGTCCTCGTCCTCTTTCAGTTTGGTGGAGGCTCTGAGGCGTCCAGGTGTTGAGACTTCTGGAAAGAGATGCGGAGAAGAGCCACCAAGACGATCCGGGGACCGTGGGGGGTAAAACATACGAAGATGGCTGGAATTGAACAGGCCGGGTGGGAAAGGACTAGGAGGGGGCATGAGAGCAGCCTTCCAGTATCTGAGGGGCCGCCCCAAAGAGAGGAGGGGCCCCAACCTCCTGTCCAAAACACCAACAGGACAGGAGAAGAAGCAGCGGGTGGAAACGGATCCAGGAGAGAAGCAAACCTGGAATTCAGGAGGAATTTCCTGACAGTGAGAAAAAAATGGTAGATCTAGAAGAACAAGAGCGGGAAGGGACCTTGGAGGTCTTCTAGTCCAACCCCCTGCTCAAACAGGAAGGCCCTATACCATTTCAGACAAAATGGCCGCCCGATCTCTTCTTCAAAACCTCCTGTGATGGAGCCCACACAACCTCCGGTGGAAAGCGGTTCCACTGGTGAATTGTCCTCCCTGTAATGGTTCTTCGTATGTTTTAGCCTCCTCGGGCCTGTCATCCACTTTGTGGCTCTTCTCTGCCCTCTTTCCAAAATCTCAAGACGTGGTTTTGTTTTGTTTTTTTAATATATATCGTGGCAACCAAACCTGGACCACCTTCTTCTCCCCCTTCTCCTGCCCAGATCCAAAGCCACATCATCGACGCGGCCCGGGCCGAAGGCATCCAGGAGAGTCTGGACAGCCTCTTCGCCTACCTGATCGAAAGAGTCCGGAACAACCTGCACGTCGTGCTGTGCCTGAGCCCGGTGGGGGACCCCTTCAGGTGAGGCTTTCTGGGCCTGTGAGGAGTCCAGGTGAGGCTTTCTGGGCCTGATATTTGTGGAGGGACCCCTTCAGGTGAGGCTTTCTGGGCCTGATATCTGTGGAGGGACCCCTTCAGGTGAGACTTTCTGGACCTGATATCTGTGAGGATCCCTTCAGGTGAGGCTTTCTGGGCCTGATATCTGTGAGGGACCCCTTCAGGTGAGGCTTTCTGGGCATGATACCTATGAGGGACCCTTCAGGTGAGGCTTTCTGGGCCTGTGAGGGATCCCTTCAGGTGAGGCTTTCTGGGCCTGTGAGGGATCCCTTCAGGTGAGGCTTTCTGGGCCTGTGAGGGGTCCCTTCAGGTGAGGCTTTCTGGGCCTGTGAGGGATCCCTTCAGGTGAGGCTTTCTGGGCATGGTATCTGTGAGGGATCCCTTCAGGTGAGGCTTTCTGGGCATGATGCCTGTGAGGATCCTTCAGGTGAGGCTTTCTGGGCCTGATATCTGTGGAGGGACCCCTTCAGGTGAGGCTTTCTGGGCCTGTGAGGGATCTCTTCAGGTGAGGCTTTCTGGGCATGATACCTATGAGGGACCCCTTCAGGTGAGGCTTTCTGGGCCTGTGAGGGATCCCTTCAGGTGAGGCTTTCTGGGCCTGTGAGGGATCCCTTCAGGTGAGGCTTTCTGGGCCTGATACCTGTGGGGGGACCCCTTCAGGTGTTGGGAGTGGGCAGGATCTTGACAAGGTGGGGAGAAAGTTTCTGCGTGGAGCAACAGCGACCTCCGGTGGCCAACAAGCCACAGGTCTGGTGAACGGGAGAAAAGTGCGGGTGGGTTTAGAGGCTGGGGGACAGGCAGACCCCCCAGGTTGAGGCACAGAGAAAAAGTCCCTCTGGTCAAAATTGTCAGCTGACCCCCAAATGGCCAAGGATGAACCCATAAGAGCTCATTGAAGCCTGTAGGTGAAATGGGCCCCATTAAAATGGTATAGGGTCCCCTGCTAGACAAGGGGGCTAGACTAGAAGACCTCCAAGGTCCTTTCCAGCTCTGTCCTATTCGAAAACCTAATTACAAACAGTCCTCGACTTACAACCATTCCCTTAGTGACCGTTCGGAGTTAGAACAGGGCTGGAAAAACGCGACCTAGGACCGATTTTTCACACTTAACGGCCGTTCAAATCCCCCACAGTTCAAAAATTCAGCTACTTGGCATGTATTTATGGTGGTTGCAACATCCTGGGGTCATGGCATCCCCTTTTGCGACCTCCGGACAAGCAGAGCGAAGGTCGCAAAACGGGACAAAACTCACTTGAGAACTGTCTCAGGTTGGTTTCTACTGTGGTCATAAGTTGAGGACTTCCCGTAGTCTTTGAAACCCCCTTCCAGCTGCGGAAGGCATTCCTGCGTCCTTTTGAACCCACCGCAGGGAGAACCCACCCTCAGAGAGAGAGAGAGAGAGACCCAACCTAGAATTAAGGAGCAATTTCCTGACACAGTGAGAACAATTAACCAGGGGAACTGCTTGCCACCAGATGTTGTGGTGGAGGTTTTTAAGAAGAGGCTGGACAGCCACTTGTCTGAAATAGTATAGGATCTCCTGCCTGGCTGGACTAGAAGACCTCTGAGGTCCCTTTCAATTCTGTCGTCCCGTTGTTTTGTCCCAGGAACCGGATACGCCAGTACCCTGCTTTGGTGAACTGCACCACCATCGACTGGTTCTCGGAGTGGCCGAAGGAAGCCTTACTGGAGGTGGCGGAGAAGTACCTGGAAGGCGTGGATTTGGGCGTGGTGGAAAGGGGGAGTCTCGACACGGTGAGAGCCCACTGCCCGTCCGAGAGGGGGGTCTGGCAGAAGACCTGCCAGGGGCTTCGAGATCTCGGAGTCCCAGTAGACAACCACTTAAGTGTGAGACAGGAGTGTGCGGCAGCTGCCCCAAAAGCCAATCCTTGATTGCATAAACAGAGCGGTAGAATCAAGATCGCGGGGAGTTTTAGTACCTCTTTGTAAGGTCTTAGTAAGACCCCATAATTTCCCAGCCTGGTTTTTCTCCCGGCCTCTAAAGTGGAAAGATTGCAGAGGAAGGGATAAGCAAACCACCGTGGGGATACTTATCATGTGAAGCGTTAATACCACTTTATGATTTGCTTTTTATTGTATTTATTTATTTTGTCAAGCATGCATTTGATAATGTGTATATAAGTACAAACATGATTATTAATACATGAAGTAGATACGAATAAAAGGGGAACATTAGGACGGAGATGGTAGGGACGCTGGTGTGCTTATGCACGGCCCCTTACGGACCTCTTAGGAAAGGGGTGAGGTCAATAGTAGACAGTCTCAGGTTAAAGTTTTTGGGGTTTGGGGAAGAAACCACAGAGTCAGGTAGAGGATTCCAGACATTGACCACTCTATTATTGCTGAAGTCGTATTTCCTGCCATCAAGTTTGGTGCGGTTTACCTTGAGTTTGTATCTATTGTGTGCTCTTGTTGAGGTTGAAGCTGAAGTATATTCATTGATGGGTAGGGCATTGCAGTGGATAATGTTATGTACTACGCTTAGGTTGGTCCGAAGGCGGCTTGGTAAGACCACATTTCGAATACTGAATCCAGTTTTGGTCACCACGATGTAAAAAATATGTTGAGACTCTAGAAAGAGTGCAGAGAAGAGCAGTTAAGATGATTAGGGGAGTGGTTACAAAGAACGGTTGCCAGAATTGGGTATGTCTAGTTTAACGAAAAGAAGAAATAGGGGTGACACGATAGCAATCCTCCAGCATTGGAGGGGCCGCCCCAAAGAAGATTTGGGGGTCAGCCTACTCTCCCAAGCACTTTGAAGGCAGGACAAGAAGCAACGGGTAGAAACTGATCCAGGAGAGAAGCAACCTGGAATTAAAGGAGAAACTTCCTAAGAGGGAGGACAACTAACCAGTGGAACTGCCTGCCACCAGAAGTTGGAGGTTTTTAAGAAAAGACTGGACAGACCCTTTGACTAGAATGAGATAGGACAGGGGTCTCCACACTTGGCAACTTTAAGATTTCACGGACTTCAGCACCCAGAATTCCTCAACCAGCCACGCCTGTATTTTTTTCAGCTACCCTCTACAGCGGAGAGTTTGCAGAGGAAGGGATTACAAGAGAGTAAGATAGCCACAACGGATGTGTACATATCAAAAGGAATGAATGCATCGGGCTCAGGGAATTCTAGGAGTTGAAATCCAGCCACGTTGATGCTGTCAAGTTTAGGGACCCCCCCGCTGTTAGAGGATTTATACTGCTTGCTCGGACTTGATGACCTCCAAGGTCCCATCTCTGTTATTCTGTGCTCCCACTTTTACCTAGATGCAAAAGCGAGTGGCTAAAATCTTCGTCACCATGCACTGGTCAGTGGCCAGATACTCTCACAAGATGTTGCTGGAACTCCGGCGTCACAACTACGTGACACCCACCAACTACCTGGAGCTGGTGTCTGGCTACAAGAAGTAAGTTGTGGCGGGGGGGATTGGGTGGGTCTCGGCAGGTGGGATGGTGGAATGCTCCCTCTTCCCAGGAGAAGTAGCCCAGCTCGGGGACAGGAGAGTCAAAGGGCTCGACTTGGCCCCTTTGCAAGCGAGCCAGTCCTGGCGCAGGGGTGCCCACAGCACGAGACTTCCCGTGTTCCACCCCTTTGGCAGACTTCTGGCCGAGAAACGGAAGGAGCTTTCGGACCAGGCCAACAAACTCCGCAACGGCCTCTTCAAAATCGACGAGACTCGGGAAAAAGTTGAGGTGATGACCCTGGAGCTGGAGGAGGCGCGGAGGAAGGTGGCTGAATTCCAGAAACAGTGCGAGGAATACCTGGTGATCATTGTGCAGCAGAAGCGGGAAGCGGATGAACAACAAAAGGTGAGTTAGATTAGAAGGTTTAAAAAGAATACGTCGTCCAAGGGTTAGAAGTGCAATCGAACCCCGGGTTCGTATCACCACGTGTGGTGGACATGTTTGAAAGGGGAAAAAAAAGTTAGCACGTTTTCCCAAAAATAAGACCCTGTCCCATATATATTTTTGCCACCCAAAAAGGCACCAGGTCTTATTTTCAGTGGGATGTC
>NC_142008.1:124380824-124446673 GCF_049901715.1 Pseudonaja textilis | reverse complement strand
GTCCTGGACTCTGGGGAAGGTTCGGACGAGGACTCTGTGTCGGAGGCAGAGATGGGGCCGGGGCCGTCCGACAGTTATCAGCTGCCTTCAGAGTCGGAGATCAGTGAGGAAGAAGAACAGCTGGAGCCTGTTCCCAGTGTGCACATGCACAGAGCTGCCAGGAGAAGGGAACAGCTGAGGAGCAAGGGTCGACTTGGAAACAAAGCCACAGGTGGATGGTGAATGGCTCCTCCCAGAGGGAATAAAGAGGAGCGAAAGGGGAGTGGGGTTTGCAGGAGACTCTTAGTTCAATTCAGTTGGGTGAAGTTCCTGCATTCTTGCCAAGTATTATCTGCTACAGCTGGCGTTTAGAAGATATCGGCCTGGCAACTCTCCATGCCTGACAAAGGTCTGTAATTGTGCAATATCTTGAAAGACGGTTTGCCAGGACTTTGCTGGAGGGGAATTCACTGTACGCTCAATAAAAGGGATTTTATCGGGACGAGGAGTCGGCTTCGTGCTCTTGGGGAAGCCTGGGTCAGAATGTTTCCCCTGGCGCTCCCATGACCAGCCTCCAACCCAACCTGTGTCCGGCAGGTGGGCGCATGCTGATCCGGCTGGGGGACAAGGAGGTGGACTACCACCCCGATTTCCGATTCTACATTACCACCAAGCTCCCCAACCCTCACTACACGCCTGAGACTTCCTCACAGACCACCATCGTCAACTTTGCCGTCAAGGAGCAGGTAGGCACTTCGCCCAGGTGTCCCGTGGACGGCTCCGTGGGCGGAACCTCTACTTTACCTGCCCCGGGGCTAGAGGGGGTGGGCGATAGGTGCAGGACCCACTGGGTGCCCTCCAGGGGTGGGATTCAAAAATTTTAACAACTGTTTCTGTGGGCGTGGCTTGGTGGTCGTGTGACTGGGTGGGCATGGCTTGGTGGTCATGTTGTTGTCTGGGTGTGGCCAACTCAATATCACTCACATCGAGGCACGCATCTTCTCGCCTGGCCTCTCATGACTGGGGATGCTGCAACTGTTGTAAGTGTGAAAAATGGTCATAAGTCACTTTTTTCAGTGCCACTGTAACCTTGGTCACTCCACACAAGCAAAGTACCAGTAAAGGAGGGGGGAAAAAACTCCAGAGACATTTCTGAGACAGGAAGTCTCGTCCTGCCAAGAATGTAATAAGGGTTACTGGAGAGGCAGTTTCTGTCAGCAACACCAGAATGTTTCCTTCCTGCCTCCCTTACAGGACTAGCCCTGTAATTTCTCCTAACAACTGGTTCTCTGAACTGCTTAGATTGTTAACAACCGGTTCTAGCGAATAGGTGCGAACTGGTAGAATCCCACCCCGGGTGCCCTCTTGCTTTCAGGGCCTGGAGGCCCAGCTGCTGGGCATCGTGGTCCGGAAGGAGCGGCCCGAACTGGAGGAACAGAAGGACTCCCTGGTGCTCAACATTGCAGCTGGCAAGAGGAAGCTGAAGGAGCTGGAAGATGAGATCCTCAGGTGGGATTTTTTTGGAGACTGGAACTCACAACTTACGTGTGCGCGGCACAGAGGCAGCCCAGGCAGCTGGCAGTTCGAACCGCCCCTTTATTGCTCCAAATTTCTCCCAATGCACCATTGTTTCTGGCAAGTCCCAGGTCACACACACGCGTGCACACACACACACACACACACACACACACACTTCCGGCAGCCTCCGGCTGCAAATAGTCCAGGCCAACATTGTGAGTGCCTCTCCTTATGTCTCAGTCCCCCCCGGGTGTGCCTTGCGGAGAGGGGCGGGCGCTCCCCCTCCCGAGTAGCCGGGTCATTCTGCTCCGTTCTCGACTTCTTTCCACTCTCCGTGCTCTCGGATCAGGAGTCGCTCAGTCCTCTGTCGTCCCGCCCACAGGTTGCTGAACGAAGCCACCGGCTCCCTGCTGGACGATGTGCAGCTGGTGAACACCTTGCAGACCTCCAAAGTGACCGCCACAGAAGTCACGGAGCAGCTGGAGACCAGCGAGATGACCGAGATCAAGATTGACACTGCCCGGGAGGCAAGTAACCCCGTTGCCGGGGTTCTTCCGTCTAACCCTTTAAAGATGGGTGGACTTCAACTCCCAGAATTCCCCAGTCAGCCGTGGCTTCCCCCCCCCCACCCCTTCTATAGCGGAGAGAATGCAAAGGAAGGGATGATAAGAGAATAAGCTCATCCGTGAGTGTGCATGTCAGAAGGAATGCGTGAGCGCCAGGGAATTCTGGGAGTTGAAGTCCACGTGTCTTGAAAGTGTCCAAGGTTGGAAAATCTCACTCTAAAACAGGGGTATCGAACCAGTGGCCCGCGGGCCACGCCCGCTCCAGCCCTGCAAAGGAAAAAAAAGTCACGCAACGGCAACGTGACGCTTTTTGAGTTTGACACCCGTTGCTCGAAAACAAACTTGGACACTGTAAGATTTATGGACTTCAACTCCCAGAATTCCCCAGCCAGCCATGCCTTCCCCCCCACTCCTACTGCCTATAGCGGAGAGATTGCAGAGGAAGGGATTATAAGAGAATAAGCACATCGGTGGATATGCACATCAAACGAAATGCATGGGTGCCAGAGAATTCTGGAAGTCCGCGGGCCTTAAATTGATCAGCCAGCAATTTCCCAACTTTGCTGAAGTCAAGATATATTACGTTTCTCGCACACCCACCGTCTATTAAACCTATACTATCCCCTCCCAAAAATGCAACAAAGGTAGCCCAGCCACATTCATTGTTGTCCTTTCCATGCTAAATTCTGGGAAACGGTGGCTGGGGAATTCTGGGAGTTGGTGTCCACATGTCTTGGCTGAGTTTGGAGACCACCCCCCAACACGCCCACCCCCCCACCCACCCCCGGTCTACAGGATGTCCTTTCTGAGGCTGGGGGTAGGGGATACGGGCCTCTCCCTGAAGAACAGCTGGGTGTCAGCTCCATAAAACATTCCTACGGTCTCTTCAGAGTTGCCAACAGAAAGGGAGGGGGGGAGAAACGGGTTTGAAAGAGCAGCGCGGCAGCTGGGAAACCGAAAGCGCATTCCATCAATAGCTTTTCAAAGATAGTAACTAGGTGGCTGAAGTTTCTGCCACGCACAATTCTAACTGGAGAACGTGGTCGATGACTCTGGGCTATGGAGGTGTCCCATTGGAGAATATGAATTACGATTCACCCAGGGGGTGAGAGGGAGGGAAACCAGGGTCAAGGGTGACAATGAATGATGGGTCTCAGAGTCAGCTACATCCAGGCGGTGCCGGACATGTTTAATTCCGAATAAATCCCTTTTGGAAGTTTGGCTCGAGACTTACGATTTAATCGAGGGTGATTGCCGGAATCCTGACACTGGGCCTGTTCCCCATAATTGGCCCCACTGCGCTGTTCCCTCTAGGCCTACCGGCCTTGTGCCCAGAGAGCCTCCATCCTCTTCTTCGTGCTGAACGACATGGGGCGCATCGACCCCATGTACCAGTTCTCCCTAGATGCCTACATCGACCTCTTCAACCTCAGCATCCACAAGAGCCATCGCAGCCACAAGCTGGACGAACGAATCCGACACCTCAACGAGTACCACACCTATGCTGTCTACAGGTCAGCCACCCGAGCCGCCCTTCCGCTGCTCCCCGCTGGGAAAAAAAAAAGAGGGGGGGGGAAAGGGACAGCTCACTTAGTGACCGCTTGAAATTACGACGGCGGCTGGGGAAGAAAAAGAGGGACTTAACGACCCTTTTCACCGTTTACGACTTGGGCGGCATCCCCAGGGCCACGTGGTCAAAATTCAGGCGACCGACTCGTAGTTAGGGCGGTCATAAGTCAACCCGTCTCCATTTTGCGACCTTCTGGCCGGCAAGCCACCGGGCTGGTAAGTGATCAACTGTGCAGCGATTCGCTTCACGATGGAGGCAAGGAAGGTCGCGAAATAGGGCAAAGCTCGCTTAACAAGCGTCTCCCTTAGCAACATTAAACGTTGGCCTCCATTGTGGTCACATGTTGAGGACGACTTCTGGAATGTAGCCTGCCCATTGTGGTCATTAAGTCATAACGGTCGAAAAACTAAAACCTTTCTGGTAAAACGTTTCGGAACAACGGCCCACGTCACGCCTTCTCTTTCCTTGGAATTAGAGCTCTTCCACGCACGCCCTGCAAACTCTATCCCCGTTTTACGATGGTCGTTGAACACCGTGGTTGTTAAACGAGCTGGTGGGCCGCTACGGGCGCAGCTCTGGCTGAAAAATAGAGAAAAAAATGCCAAGTTTTCAGCCAAAAAAAAAAGGCCATTGCAATGACCTCAGGATGCTGCAAACTGCTGTAAACTGTCCTCGTTTTGGGCCGGTCGTAACTTGGAGCGACCGTTCATAAGTCGAGGACTGGCTGTGCAGGCTAAAAGCTGGCAGCTGAGGCGTTCTACAGCTGCGAGTCGGAGCTTTGCGGGGACGCGCTGCCTCTTTTCCTCGCGGGGGGGGAGCAGGCTGATGGGCATTGGAGTCCTCGTGGTAGGGCAAGGAGAGGGAGGGGTCAGACAAGAATGGCTCACCTGGGTGTGTCTCCTTTGCACAGGTACACCTGCCGCGGCCTCTTTGAGCGACACAAGCTGCTCTTCAGCTTCCAGATGTGTGCCAAGATCCTGGAAATGTCCGGCACTCTCAAGATGGACGAATACAATTTCTTCCTGCGGGGCGGAGTGGTTAGTGCCGGGGTGGGCGGGCGGGCGGGGCGGGGACGGGTCCTGGCTTTTACTTGTTGCTTAATTTAATTTTTATCCCGCCTTGGTTGCTTTGTAAGTGATTCAAACAGGCGAACCTACCTGAGGCTCCGTTCTCCCTCCCCTCCTATTGTCCCCCAAAACAACAACCCTGCGAGGTGGGTTGGGCTGAGAGAGAGAGAGAGAGAGAGAGAGACTGGCCCCAAAGTCACCCAGTTGGGTTTCATGCCCAAGGCAGGACTAGAACTCGCCGTCTCCTGGCGATTGGCCCAAAGTCACCTGTCTACTTTTCGTGCCTAAGACGGGACTAGAACTCACCATCTCCTGGCGATTGGCCCGATGTCACCTGTCTACTTTTCATGCCTAAGACGGGACTAGAACTCGCCGTCTCCTGGCGATTGGGCCAAAGTCACCTGTCTACTTTTCATGCCTAAGATGGGACTAGAACTCGCCGTCTCCCTGGCGATTGGCCCGATGTCACCTGTCTACTTTTCATGCCCAAGACGGGACTAGAACTCGCCGCCTCCTGGCGATTGGCCCAAAGTCACCTGTCTACTTTTCATGCCCAAGGCGGGACTAGAACTCGCCGTCTCCTGGCGATTGGCCCGAAGTCACCTGTCTACTTTTCATGCCTAAGACGGGACTAGAACTCGCCGTCTCCTGGCGATTGGCCCAAAGTCACCTGTCTACTTTTCATGCATTAAGACGGGACTAGAACTCGCCGTCTCCTGGCGATTGGCCCAAAGTCACCTGTCTACTTTTCATGCATTAAGACGGGACTAGAACTCGCCGTCTCCTGGCGATTGGCCGAAAACAACACAACCGGCTTTCATGCTTAAGGTGAGACTAGAACTCCCAATCTCCTGGTCCTTGGCCCAAAGCCACCCAGCCGGCTCGTGTCACCGAACAGGTCGTGAATTGGGGGCAAGACTCACTTAACAACGGTCTTGCTTAAGAACAGAAACACGCTCCATGCGGGGGTGGGTGGGTCACGAGTTCAGGACTCTCTCGTGGGAAATCAACCCCTTCCATGTCCCTCCGGCAGGTGCTGGACCGGGAAGGGCAGATGGACAATCCGTGCACCAGCTGGCTCTCCGACATCTACTGGGACAACATCACGGAACTGGACAAGCTGACCAATTTTCACGGCATCATGAACTCCTTCGAACAGTATCCCAGGGACTGGAACCTTTGGTACACCAGCTCCAAGCCGGAGAAGGCCATGCTGCCAGGTGTGGGCCCCCGTGCCGAATTCTCCCCCTCTCCGGTTCCCCATTAGTGCCGATGACGTTACCTAGCTGGGTCGCGAAACGTCTGCGAGGAAACAGTCAAGTTGAGGGAGCAGCCAGGACCCCACAGTCGCCCTCCTCCTCCTCCTCTCTGCAAACCCCCACTCCCTTGTAGCACTGATCACGTTAGCTAGTTGGGTCATGAGATGTCTGCAAGGAAAAGAACCAAGCTCAGAGAGCGCCTAAGACCCCACAGTCTTCTTCTTCCTCCTCCTCCTCCTCCTCTGCAAACTGCATGGTCTTCCTCCTCTTCCCCTTTCCTCTTCTGTCCTTCTTCCTCCTCCTCCTCCTCCTTCTCACAAACCGCAATTACTCGTAGCACTGATGATGTTACCTAGTTGGGTCATGAGACGTCTGCAAGAAAACCAAGCTCAGAGAGCACCTAAGACCCCACAGTCTTCTTCTTCCTCCTCCTCCTCCTCTGCAAAATGGTCTTCCTCCTTTCCTCTTCTGTCCTTCTTCCTCCTCCTCCTCCTTCTCACAAACTGCAATTACTCGTAGCACTGATCATGTTACCTAGTTGGGTCATGAGACGTCCGCCCGATAACAATCAAGCTCGGAGACCAACATGGACTCCTGAAGACCCTCTGGCGGGATGGAGGGGCGGGGACCGGCTCTCTCTCTCTCTCTTCCAGCCCCCGCTAAGCCCTCCTCCTGCCCCTTCTCCTCCCCCACACCCCCCACACCCCCCACCTGTGTTCCAGGCGAGTGGGAGAACTCCTGCAACCAAATGCAACGGATGTTGGTCGTCCGGTCTCTGCGGCCGGACCGGGTGGCCTTCTGCGTCACAGCCTTCATCGTCTCCAATCTGGGCTCCCAGTTCATCGAGCCCCCCGTGCTGAACATGAAGTCGGTGAGTGAGGGGCCCAGTGGGCGTGGCTGGGTGGGCGTGGCAGGGGAAAGATATACTGCAAAATCCCGCTTCCCTCCTCGCTCCCTCTAACCTGCCTTCCAGCTCCGTTCTCCTCTGCAGGGCAACCAAAGGAGGCCCTGCCCATCAGCTGGGACTCGATGGGAGGCGGAGAATAGGTGGGGTTGAGAATAAGGGGCCTTGGAGGTCTTCTAGTCCAACCCCCTGTCCAGGCAGGAGACCCTATAGCATTTCAGACAAAATGGCTGCCCAGTCTCTTCTTCAAAACCTCCAGTATTGGAGCATTCACAACTCCTGGTGGCAAGCCGTTCCACTGGCTAATTGTCCTCGCAGTATCAGGACACTCCTCCTTAGTTCCAGGTTGCTTCTCTCCTTGGTTAGTTGACACCTGTTGCTTCTTGTCCTGCCTTCTGGGGCTTTGGACAACGGGTGGACCCCTTCCTCTTTGGGGCAGCCCCCACCAAGTTGCCTTCGGAAGTTGTGGGAGCTTTGTCACTGGAGGCTTTCAAGGGGAGGTTGAACTGTCGTTTGTCGGAGATGGTGTAGGGTCTCCTGCCTGGACAGGGGGGTTGGACTAGATGACCTACAAGGTCCCTTCCAACTCTACTAATCTACGTCAGGGGTCTTCCAACTTGACAGCTTGAAGACTGGTGGACTTCAACTCCCAGAATTCCTCCTCCAGTCATGTTAGCTCAGGGATTCTGGGAGTTGAAGTCCACCAGTCTTAAACTTGCCAAGTTTAACAGATAACAGACAATCAGAGTTGGAAGGGAACTTGTAGGTCATCTAGTCCAACCCCCCTCCCAAGCGGGAGACCCTACACCATTTCTGACAAGATGGTAGTCCAGTCTCTTCTTGAAAGCCTCCAGGGATGAAGCTCCCACAACTTCCGAGGGCAACTTCTGTTCCATGGGTTGATGCTTCTCCCTGTCAGAAAGTTTCTCCTTATTTCCAGGTTGAATCTCTTCTGGATCAGTTTCCATCCATTGTTCCTTGTCTGGCCTTTGGGTGTCTCAGAAAATAGCTTGACCCTCTTCCTCCTCTCTGGGGCAGCCCCTCAAGTATCTCCTGTCTCCCCTGGTCCTTCTCTTCCCTAGACTAGCCAGGCCCAGTTCCTGCAACCGTTCATTGTATGTTTTAGTCTCCAGTCCCCTCATCATCCTGGTTGATCTTCTCTGCACTTTTTCTAGAGTCTCAACATCTTTTTTATAGTGTGGTGAGCAAAACTGGATGCAGGACTCTAGGTGTGGCCTTACTAAGGCTTTATAGAATAGTATTAGTACCTCACTTGATCTTGATTATATCCCTCTGTTAATGTAATTTAGGATTGCACTGACTTTTTTGGCTGCTGCTGCTGCACACGGCTGGCTCCTATTTAGCTGGTTGTCCACTGAGACTCCAAGATCTCTCTCACAGCTACTGCTATTGAGCCTGGTTTCACCCAGTCCATATGGGTCCTTTTGGCTTTTCTTGCCTAAATGTAGGATTTTCCTTTTCTCTACATTGAATTTCATTTTATTAGATACAGCCCAGTGTTGTAGTCTGTCAAGATCCCTCTGGATCTTGAGCCTGTCTTCTTGGGTGTTGGCTATTCCTGCCAGCTTAGCATCATCTGCAAATTTGCTAAGTTCCCCTTCTATTCCCTCCTCTAAGTCGTTAATGAAGATATGGAAGAGTCCTGGGCCTAAGAGGGAACCTTGTGGCACCCCACTGCTTCCTTCCCTCCGTGTAGACTTAGACCCATGAAGGACTACTCGTTGAGTACGGTTTGCCAGCCAGTTGCGAGTCCATCTAGTGGTGGTGCTATCTCTTCCACATTTTTTCTAGCTTACTAAGAAGTAGGCTGTGGTCTACTTTGTCGAATGCCTTGCTGAAATCTAAATATATTATGTCCACAGTATGTTGCTGGTCTACTAATTTAGTCACTGTGTTGAAGAATGAAATGAGATTGGTTTGGCATGATCTGTTCTTAACAAACCCGTACTGACTGCTAGTTGTTACTTTACTTGTTTCTAGATGTTGGCAGATCTGTTTTTTGTATTATCTTTTCCAGTATCTTCCCGGGTATTGATGTTAGGCTGATTGGTCCATAGTTTCCTGGGTCTGTTTTTTTTCCTTTTTTAAAGATGGGAACCACATCAGCTCTTTTCCAGTCCTCTGGTAGCTCCCTGGTGCTCCAGGATTTTTTAAAGATATGGTGCAGTGGATCTGAGATGACCTCTGCCAGCTCCTTTAAAACTCTGGGATGTGATCCATCAGGCCCCGGTGATTTGTTTTCATCAAGATCAGACAGGTGTTCTCTTACTATTTATTTGCTTATTTTAGCTTTTATTTCTGGTCTGTCTTTTACAGCTATGTTTTTGGTGGGTTGAGCTATAGTTTCTTTTTGCGTGAAGACCGATGCAAAGAATGAGTTAAGCAGTTCTGCTTTCTCTTTGTTGCCTGTTACTTCCTTGCCGTCTTCTCTCTTTAGTGGACTGACTGTTTCCTTGATATTTTCTTGTTATTTATACTGTATATTGGAAGAAACGTTTTTTTATTATCTTTGAGTTTTGTTGCAAGTCTTTGTTCGTTCTGAGCCTTTGCTATCCTGACTTCGTCTTTGCAGATTCTGGCTATCTGCTGATATTCTGCCTTAGTTGTACGTCCTTCTTTCCATTTTTTGTACTTGTCCTTTTTTTCTTTCAATTTGCCAGAGAGATCTTTGTGTAGCCATGCTGGTTTCTTCCTGGATTTCTTGTTTTTCTTTCTCAGTGGTATTGTGCTGGTCTGGGCTTCTATGATCATACTTTTTAGAGTTTCCCAAGATTCTTGAGTTGTTTTCCCCTTTAGGATTTTCATCCATGGGATCTTTCCCAAGTTCTCTCTGAGTTTATTGAAATCAGCTCTTTTAAAATCCAAGGCTCTGGTGTCATTATGTTCTATTGCTTGTGTTTGTGTTATGCTGAATTCTAGTATGACATGGTCACCCTCACCCAAGGTTCCTGCAGTTTCAACTCCCTCTATCACTTCTTCTCTGTTTGTAAGAATTAAGTCCAGTATGGCTGTCCTTCTAGTTTCACCTTCTACCTTTTGGACAACAAAGTTGTCAGCTAGGTTGGTTAGGAACTTATTTGATTTCTCACTTGGTGCAGAATTAGTTTTCCAATTGATATCAGGATAATTGAAGTCTCCCATTAGTACTGTAGTGTGTTTCGTGCATATGTTTGTTAGTTGGCTGGCAAAAAGGATATCTATTTTTTCTGCTTGATTGGGTGGCCTATAATATACACCTATGGCCTATAATATACACCTATGGTCATGTCATTCTCTTTTTCTTTTATATTGACCCATATGCATTCTAGGAGGTTTTCATCTTTGGTTTCATGCATTTAAGTAGCAATATAGTGGTCCTTTACATACAGTGCAACTCCACCTCCTCTTTTATGGGGTCTGGTTTTTCTGAATGGTTTGTATCCTTCTACCAGTATGTTCCAGTCACGGGTTTCATCCCACCAAGTTTCTGTTATTCCAACTATATCAGATTTACCTTCATGCATTCTTAGTTTGAAAGTTTGGAAGACCCCTGCCCCGCGTTAATCTGATCCTTCCCTGGTTTCTGCTTGCAGGTGGTGGACGACTCCACCACAAAGACCCCCCTGATCTTCGTCCTCTCTCCGGGTGTCGACCCCACCTCTTCTTTGCTTCAGCTGGCCGAGCAGTCGGGCATGGCGCAGCATTTCCACGCCCTGTCCTTGGGCCAGGGCCAGGCACCCATCGCCACGCGTATGATTAAGGACGGAGTCCACCAGGGTGAGTGCCCAGCCCTTCCCACTCCCCTTAACCGGGACGGGCACCTTCGTCTTCACCCCTCAATCCGGAAGCCTCGGTGAGTCTTCCTTGGACCTTCCCCCTTCCACAGGCAACTGGGTTTTCCTAGCCAACTGCCACCTGTCTCTGTCCTGGATGCCGCAGCTGGACAAACTGGTGGAACAGCTGCAGGTTGAAGAGCCGCACCCTTCCTTCCGCCTGTGGCTGAGCTCCAGCCCCCACCCCGAATTCCCCATCTCTATCCTGCAGGCGGGCATCAAGATGACAACGGAGCCCCCCACGGTAAGAGCGGAGGACCCCCGCCCCCCCCAGAGGAGAGGCCAGGCTTCCCCCAGGCTAAGCCCTCAAATGTGCCCGTGGTTTTATCCTCTCTCGGTCTTAAGCCAGGGGCCATGATGCGGTCAAGATCCGGGAAAACGTAAGGAGCCGGCCCCCACGTGGCTTCGGCCCGGTCTACCCAGTGCGAAGGGGGAAACGTGCCAGCAGTTTGGGGAGTGGCGTCGAGCTAGCCGTACCCACCCAGCCGGCCTCGGCCACGCCCAAGGATGGGCTTTAGCCGGTTCGCACCGGTTTGGCCGAACCGGATGTTAATTTTGCGCCCGGTTCAGTGAACTAGTAGTTCCGACAACCGGCTCGTGGTGCAGGAGGCGGACTAGGCGATGCCCACCATGACCACACCCGCCCAGCAGCTGGACAGAGAACCGGTTGTTAAATTCTTTGAAGCCCACCACTGGCCATCAAACAAAGGTCAAACAAAGCCCCGATGCAGCCCTCAGTGAAATTAAATCTGACACCCTCCAGTTTAACCGGTCAGTTTCCAACGCTTGGTAGAAAAGTTCAAACAAGGTGAGTTTTCTATAGAGGAGAAGAGGAGGAGACAACCAAGAGGATCCAACCTTGGCAACTTTTAAGGCTTGTGTGAACTTCAACTCCCAGAATTCCCCGCCCGGCTGTTGGGTTGTTGTTTTTTTGCTGAAGTCAAGATAAATTACATCTGTCACATTCCCACCATCTATCAAGGAAGTTACCCTATCCCTCCCCCCCAAAAAAACAGGAAAAAAGGAATGAAGTAGTCTAGCCACCTTTGTGTCAACTCATAAAATATTCCTACGGTCTTTTTAGAGCTGCCAACAGAAAGGGAGGGGGGAGGAGAGGGGTTTGAAAGAGCAGCGCGGCAGCTGGGAAACCGAAAGCGCATTCCGTCAGTAGTTTTTCAAAGAGCCAGCAACTGAGGTGACTGAAGTTTCTGCCGTGAAAAATTCTAGCTAGAGAAGGTGGTCGATGACTCTGGGCTATGGATGTGTCCCATTGGAGGATATGAATTATGATGCACCCAGGGGGTGGGGGGTGGGGAAACCAGGGTCAAGGGTGACCATCGGATTTTGCACGGCGGTTACTATCTCAAAAAAACTATTTAGGGAATGCGCTTGCGATTTCCAAGCCGCCGCACTGAATCCCCCGCTACCTTTCTGTTGGCGACTCTGAAGAGACCAGAGGAAATATTTTAGGAGCTTTTTGGCCTACCCACGGTGAATTCTAGCAAATCTTTGCTGCAACGGTGGGATCCAAGTTGTCTTATCACCGGTTCGGTGGGCGTGGCTTTCCGCTTTCTGCACCCCCGCTGAGGCCTGCAGCGCCAATCAGCTGAGAGGAGAGGGGGGGGCCGGTGGGAGGGCCGATCCTGCGCTTTTCTCTTTGTTTTCCTCTCAGCTGGGTTTTTTTTTTCCTCCTCCTCTTCCTCCTCGGCTTTTTTTAAACTACCAGTTCAGCCGAACTGGTCCGAACCAGTAGCATAACCACCAATACTTCTCTGGCGGGGGGAATTTTGGGGAGTTGAAGTCAGAAGTGGGATCCAAATTTTTTAACAACCGGTTCTGTGGGCGTGGCTCGGTGGGTATGGTCATATGACTGGGTGGGTGTGGCTTCTTTGTTTGCATCCAAAAAAAACAAACCCCTCCCTGTTTTTTGGGGCCAAGGGAAGCCTCTTGGGGGGTGGGACCCCGGAAGGCAAAAAATGGAACCCATTTTGGAGCCTTCTGGGCCTCAGGGCAGCTTCCTGGGCGAAGCAGTGAGACCGCGAGGGAAATCCCGGCTCAGCTGATCATAGGGAGGGAGCAAAACAGAAATACCTCGTTGACTGGGCAGATAAGGAACACAGTCAGCAACGTGCATGCGTGATAAGGACGAACTGGGTGGGGAGGGGAGGGGCGGACGGGGAGGGGCGGGGCCAACCAGTGGCGCGATTTGCCGGTTCTCCAGACTGCGTAGAATCGTAACAACCGGCTCTGTCGAACCGGTTCCGAATGGCTAGAATCCCACCCCCTTAGTTGAAGCCCACAAGTTTGGGGTCACCAAGCCCAACAGCCAGCCGTGGAATTCAAAATATTTCACTACCAGTTCTGTGGGGGCCCGTTTAACATCAGCACCGGTGAGTAAAGTGCAGCCGAGGCACGGCAATCCACTCCGCCGCGCCTATCAGCTGAGCTGCAAACAAAGGAAGTATAGGACAGTGAAGGGCCAACTGGTGAGCGGCGCTACCGGATCGCTCAAACCGCTGCGAACCGTCAGCATACCACCCCCTGCCAACCGGCTCTTTGTCCATCCAAACCCTCGGTCCTTGAAGAGCCTAGAACGTCGCTTACCAGCCTTCCCAAACAGCCTTTCCTGGCTTGTTCCCTGCAGGGCTTGAAGGCAAACATGAAGCGGTTGTACCAGCTGATCACGGACCCCCAGTTCAACCGTTGCACGAAGCCCAACAAGTACAAGAAGCTGCTCTTTGCCCTCTGCTTCTTCCACAGCGTCCTGCTGGAACGCAAGAAATTTCTTCAGCTGGGCTGGAACATCATCTACGGCTTCAACGACTCCGATTTCGAGGTGGGGGTCGCCTTAAAGGGAGGGGTGATGCAGTGCACGCACACACCCCACTTGCCCCTGTGCACGCACGGGTGTCCCCCTGCACACGCACCACGCATTTCTGCATATGCGCCCATGACCCACATACACACACGCCCCACCCCTTGTGCTTGCACGCGCATCTCCCACATGCCTGTCTCCCCCCGCGCATGTGTGACAGATACCCAACAATTGGCTGGCTGGCGGGGGGGCGTGTATGTGCAGTGGGGCTCTTCCGGGCAACCTCTTCCATGCCGGCAGAAATGGTTCTGCGTGCCACTTCCGGCATGCGCGCCATAGGTTCGCCATCATGGCTGTGTAGCCTGGGAGATTCTAGGTAATAGCTATCCTTAGTCACTTCTTCTTCACCTCTGGGCTTTGAGACACTTTTCTCATCCTTTGCCCCTTCGTTCTCGGAGAACTTCTACTTCACTCTAACACCTCCCCCTCCCTGGACCCTCACATCTGCAGAACTATATGCGGCTGTGGGGAGGTTGTCAGAGGAGCCACCGGTGTCAACAACTTGCCTCTTTTTCCCTCCACGTGCGGCTTAGAAGCCAGGGCGAGCTGACTGCCGTGGAGACCCCACACCCAGAATCCATCTCTCTGCTGCCAGCCACGTCCCCTCTCGATCCTTCGGCGCACACGCCTAGATGATCCAGCAATGGATCGCAAAATTAGGGTTGGGGGCAGGCTATCTGGCCACCAAGATGGAGCGGGTTAGGGTTAGGATTAAGGTCAGGTCATCAGGCCATGCAAACAGAGCAGAGTTGTGGTTAGAGTTAGGGCATCAGGCTACAAAAAGTTTAGGATTAGGATTAGATAGATAGATAAATTTATTGTCATTGTACTCAGAAACCTGAGAACAACGAAATAAGGTGCTCTTCCACAACATACAACTGAACAACACCAAAAGACATATACAAATAACAACGTAAAACAAATTAAAACAAATAACAGTTAAAAACTGTACAACCAGGATATATATATATGTTAAGACCACCAGATTCGTAACTCTGCATTTAACCTGATCACAGCACTTGGGTAAAAGCTATGTTTAAATCTACTTGTCCTGGCTTTCAGCACTCTATATCGTAGGCCGACCAAACCAGAACAGATTAGGATTAAGGATTAGGATTGGGGTTCGGATCGGACTATCAAGTCACCAAACCAGACCAGGTTAGGATTAGATTTAAGATTAGGGTCAGAGTCAGGCCTTCAGACCACCAAGACAAACCAGGTTAGGATTAGGATTAGGATTGGGATTAGAGTCAGGGTCAGGCCATCAGGCCACTAAACCAGACCAGGTTAGGATTAGCGTTAGGGTCAGACTATCAAGCCGCCAAGCCAGATCAAGTTAGGATTAGGATTAAGATTAGGCCACCCCGACCTAAGCCCGAGCGGAGACCCCACCAAGCCTACCTTCCCAGCTTTTGATGAGCTAGTCTTTTGATAAATTAGTCCAGCCATTTTGGTCTATCCATGCTGAATTCTTGGCAAATCTTTTTGCTGGCCGGGGAATTCTGGGAGTTGAAGTCCACATTTCTTCAAGGGGCCACGATTGTAAAACACCATTCGGGTGTCGTTCTGTGGTTGGATCTGAGATCACACCGGGGCTCCCCTCCCCATCCACACTCACCTGTCCCTCCAGGTGTCCGAGAATCTCCTGAGCCTGTACCTGGACGAGTACGAGGACACCCCCTGGGACGCTCTGAAGTACCTGATCGCGGGGGTCAACTATGGGGGCCACGTGACGGACGACTGGGACCGGCGTCTCCTCACCACCTACATCAACGACTACTTCTGCGATCAAACAGTGGCCACCCCCTTCTACAAGTTGGTATTGGGGTGGGGACGAAGGGGAGGGTGGGGGGCGCGAAAGGTGGCAAGAGCTGGCGGGGTTGGGGAAGGGAGGAAAGCAGGAAGGACGTTTACCTGGAAGAGAAGTTCGACCTGGACCTGTTGGTGGTGCTAATGGAACACCTGGGGCTGGGTGGGGTCTAAGGTTGATCTAAGAGACACTTAACAAGCTACCTTTTTATGGGGTTTCCTGCCTAGGCAGGGGGTTGGACTAGAAGATCTCCAAGGTCCCTTCCAACTCCGTTATTCTATTCTATTCTATATTCTATTCTATTCTATATTCTATTCTATTCTATATTCTATTCTATCCTAACTGGTATTGAATTGTATTCTATTCGAATTCTAAATTCTATTCTGTTCTATATTTCTATTCTATTCCTATTTCCATTCTATTCCTATTTTATTCTATTCATTATTCTATTCCATTCCATTCAATTCTAAATTGTATTGTATTGTATTACATTCTGTTCTGTTCTATTCTAATTCTAAATTCTATTCTATTCTTATTTCGATTTTATTCATTATTCTATTCTGTTCCATTCTAAATTGTACTGTATTGTGTTCTGTTCTGTTCTATTCTAATCCTAAATTATGTTCTGTTCTATTCTTATTTCTATTCTATTCCTACTCCTATTTCTACTCTATTCATTATTCTATTCCATTCTAATTCTAAATTCTATTCTATTCTATTCTCTATCCTATTCTATCCTATTCCTATTCTCTATTCTATTCTACAGTATTTCTAATTTCTATTCTATTCTATTCTATTCTATTCTATTCTATTCTATTCCATTCCATTCCATTCCATTCCATTCCATTCCATTCTATCCCTTTCCCTATCCCTATCAGCTCTCTTCTTTTGATAACCATCCACAGTTTTCTACTTTCTTTCAGTGAACAAAAATATTATTATTATTATTTTTGCTATAAAAGATTTGTGCAGACCAATGAATAGCAATTATTATTATTATTATTATTATTATTATTATTATTATTATTATTATTATTATTATTTTGCAATAAAAGCTTGAGCAGACCAATACAAGCCGGATTATTATTATTATTATTATTATTATTATTATTATTATTATTATTATTATTATTATTATTTCCAATAAAGGCTTGAGCAGACCAACGAGTCGCCAGCTCTTCCTGCATGGGATCGGAGTACCTCACGCTTCTCCTAAGCCCTCTCGGTTCTCTCTGCAGGCTAACGGTGTTAGACACTTACTACATCCCCAAGGATGGCAACCTGTCTTCCTACAAGGAGTACATCAGCCTCCTGCCAGGCATGGACCCCCCAGAGGCCTTTGGCCAGCACCCCAATGCTGATGTGGCCTCGCAGATCACCGAGGCCCGGACGCTCTTCGAAACTCTGCTGTCGCTCCAGCCACAAACCACCCCAACCGGGGTGGCTGGGCAGAGCCGGGAGGACAAGGTACGGGCCTCTTCGCGAAGTCCAGCTCAGCGCGGTCCGAGCTGCTCGTGCCACGGACAGGCATCCAAGCCGGTTTAGCCTGGTGCAGGTGCCCACCAGAGCCAGACACGAGAAGCAGCTCAAGAAAGTTTTGTTGAAGTATTTCGGTGGCCAAAGGAATACTGAGGTCATAATGTCCCCGCTCAGGCAGGAGGCCCTAGGCCATAATCGGAATAGAGCTGGAAGGGACCCTGGAGGTCTTCTAGTCCAGCCCCCCCTGCATAAGCAGGAGACCCTATCCCAATTCACACTAGTGGC
Source organism: Pseudonaja textilis (assembly GCF_049901715.1). Taxonomy (NCBI): domain Eukaryota; kingdom Metazoa; phylum Chordata; class Lepidosauria; order Squamata; family Elapidae; genus Pseudonaja; species Pseudonaja textilis. The sequence continues at coordinate 124,429,528 of NC_142008.1, read as the reverse complement.
TGTCCAGTCTCTTGTTTAAAACCTCCTGTGATGGAGCAGCCATAACCTCTGGGGGAAAGCTGTGGTTCATACTATAAGGACGTTTCTCATTCAGTTCCGGATTACTTCTCTCCTTGGTTGGTTTCCATCCGTTGCTTCTTGTCCTTCATTCGGGGGCTTTGGAGGATAGCTTGACTCCCTCTTCTTCTTTGGGGCGGCCCCTCAAATATTGGAAGTTTGCTATCAGGTCAACCCCCAAGTCCTTCTTTTCATTAAACGAGACCTACCCAGTTCCAGCCACCGTTCTTCACACATTTCAGCCTTCAGCTTCCTAATCCTCTTAGTTGCTCTTCTTCTCTTCAGCTTCCTCTGGTGGAAGACGAGGAATAGATAGAAAGGAACGGAACGGAATGGAATAGAATGGAATAGAATAGAATAGAAACTAGGAGAGGAGAGGAGAGAAGAGAAGAGAAGAGAAGAGAAGAGAAGAGAAGAGAAGAGAAGAGAAGAGAAGAGAAGAGAAGAGAAGAGAAGAGAATGAACAGAACAGAACAGAACAGAATAGAATAGAATAGAATAGAATAGAATAGAATAGAATAGAATAGAAACTAGAAGAGAAGGGAAGAGAAGAGAATGAACAGAACAGAATAGAATAGAATAGAATAGAATAGAATAGAATAGAATAGAATAGAATAGAATAGAAACTAGGATAGAAGAGGATAGAATAGAATAGAATACTTTATTGGCCAAGTGTGATTGGACACACAAGGAATTTGTCTTGGTGTAAATACTCTCAGTATAAATAAAGAAATGGTACATTCATTAAGAATCAAGAATCACAACGTACAACACTTAATGACAGTCATAGGGTGCAATCAACAATCAAATCATACCAGGAAACAGTCAAGTGGGAGGGGATGGGTGAGAAGGAGTGGTGAGAAGATTAACAGTAATAGTAGTTCAAATAGTTGAACAGTGTTGAGGGAATTATTTGTTTAGCAAAGTGATGGGGTTTTTTTGGGAAAAAAACGTTCTTGTGTCTAGTTGTTCTGTGTGTGCAGGGCTCTCTATAGCATCATTGAAACAGTTTATGTCCAGGATGTGAGGGGTCTGTAGATATTTTCACAGCTCTCTTTTTGACTTGTGGAGGATACAGGTCCTCAACTGAAGGCAGGTGGGTAGTAATTGTTTTTTCTGCAGTCCTAATTACTCTCTGGAGTCTGTGTCTGTCCTGTTGGGTTGCAGAACCAAACCAGGCAGTTATAGAGGTGCTGATGATAGACTCAATAATTCCTCTGTAGAACTGCATCAGCAGCTCCTTGGGCGGTTTGAGCTTCCTGAGTTGGCGCAGAAGGAACATTCTTTGTTGTGCTTTTTTGATGACATTTTTGATGTTAGGCGTCCATTTTAGGTCATGTGATATAGTAGAACCTAGAAATTTTGAAGGTCTCTACTGTTGATACTGTGTTGTCTAGTATCATAAGAGGTGGTAGTATGGGAGGATTTCTCCTAAAGTCTACCGCCATTTCTACGGGTTTGAGTGTGTTCAGTTCCAGATTGTTCCGGTTACACCACGAGGCAAGTTGTACAACTTCCTGTCTGTATGCGGATTCGTCGTTGTCTCGAATGAGACCAATCACTGTTGTGTCATCAGCGAACTTCAGTATTTTAACAGATGGATCTTTTGAGATGTAATCATTGGTATATAGGGAGAAGAGAAGTGGAGAGAGCACACAGCCTTGGGGGGCTCCTGTGCTAATTGTACAGGTATCAGATATGGTTCTGCCTAGCTTCACCTGCCGCTTCCTGTCTGTTAGGAAGCTTATGATCCACTTACAAGTGCGTTCAGGTCCCGCTAATTTGACAGGCCTCTCTTCTTCCTCTTGCTCTCTTACGCGTCCCGTTCGCCCGTGCAGGTGCTGGAGCTCTCCTCCGACGTGCGCAGCAAGATTCCAGAGGAGATCGACTACGAGGGGACCTGCAGGGTGCTCTCCACCGATCCCTCCCCTCTCAATGTGGTCCTGTTGCAAGAGATCCAGCGTTACAACTCCTTGTTGCAGATCATCAGGTCTGGGGGGCTACCCACTCCTTCATTGGTGGGGGGGGGGGGCGTGAGGTTTGTGAGGGGGTGGACCCCTGGCTTGCAAATCCCTGGGTTTAAAACATCAGAGTTTCCCCCTTTTACTCACTGTAATAGAGACATTCCTTGAGTTACAACCATGCAGTTGTTGTTTTGCCCGTTTTACCTCCGTTCTCGCCACCATGGCTAAGCGAATCCCGGTGCTGCAATGGTCCTAAGTGTGAAAAATGGCCATAAGTCCCTTTTTTTCGGTGCCATTGTAACTTCGCAGGGGTCCTGAAGAAAGGATGGCCTGTTTCAGCCTGGATGTTGGATTATTTGGGGTGAAACTATGACAGTTTAAGCGCGTAGAACCATCTCTTTCAACTTTGGTCACTTTAAGATGCGTGGACTTCAACTCCCAGCATTCCCCAGCCGCCACTGAATTACAAGGGCTGACAACGTCTGCCATTTTAAAATGGAGTTTGAATTTAATTGCAGTTGGAATGATGAAGTGGAAGCGTCTGTGGATGACAAAAAAAAAAAAACAGGCAAGAGAAGGGAAAGATGTACAGGCAGTCCTAGACTTAACACCAGTTCGTTTAGTGACCGTTTGAAGTTACAACAGCTCTGAAAAAAAGGGACTTAAGACCGTTTTTCACACTTACGACCGTCACAGACTCCACAGGATCACGTGATCCAAATTCGGGGCACTTGGCAATGGGCTCATATTTATGGTAGTTGCAGCGTCCCGGGGTCACAGGATTCCGCTTTTGTCACCTTCCGCCAAGCAAGGTCCATGGGGAAGCCGGATTTGCTTAACAGCCATGTGATTCACTTAACAAACGTAGTGGTTTGCTTAACGACGGCGGCAGAAAAGGTGGTAAAATGGGGCAAAAGTCACTGAACTGTTTCGCTTAGCATCAGAAATTTGGGGGTCCATTGTGGAATGGAAATGAGAATGTATCTGCTGAACAAAACTCCGCATTGGCGACAGGAAGGGCATCCGGCCAGTAAATATTCAAAACTCCACTCAGTTGCCCAAGACTTCCCACTGCAAGGGATTATGGGGGTCTTTAAAAGGCGATGGTGACGATGTTGGTTGTGGAATGGAAATGTTGGGGCAGTCGTAAATTGAGGACTGCCCGTGTAGACTTTAGGTGCGGATGATGAAGCGAAGAAAGTGAGGATGGGAAAACGCGCGCAAGGCAATTCTGAGAGAATCAGAGAGATCGTGCGGAGTTATTTTCCTTTATTTTGTTTCGGAAAATTGATATCGCCGCCTGCTCGCACTGAAGGCGGCTTAAGCATGGCAGAAAACCCACCTAAAGGAAATACAAATAATAAAATAATAAATTGGGTAGAATAATAAGCCTCCCCGCTCCCTGGTGACAACACATATTCCTACAAACCGTAACGCGTAGAGCGCGATCGTTGTCAAAACATGTTCTTCGTTCTTTGGGGAGCATGGGCTTCGGCGTTCTTGCCCCACCCCGGACTAAAATGTTTGTATCCCCATGAGCCCCCAACCCACCCCTATTCTGACCCCTGCTTCTCCCCCCTTACAGCTCATCGCTGGTGGAGCTGGAGAAGGGCATTCAAGGGCTGGTGGTCATGTCGACGGACCTGGAGGAAATTTTCAATTGCATCTTCGATGCCCGCGTGCCCCCCATGTGGGAGAGGGTGAGGGCCTCCTGGCTGTTCATGGCCACCCCTCCTCCTTTGTGTACCGGGGGTGGGTGGGAAATGGCCTTAATTTGGGGGTGGGTGGTCTTCTCTGTCCCATGGGCCTCTTGGGACAGCTGTGGGATCCATCCTGTTCCACCTCTCAGCTGACGGTTGGAGTTTTGCAACCGGTTCGGTTGAACCGTGCTGAACCGTTAGCAATACCACCACTGCCCTCTTCGCAGGGAGATCCCGGTCGGTGGAGAAACAGCCCCTCCCCGATACGGCCACGGTGGGGGTAGGTCCCTTTTTGGCTCCAGCTGTTTTCTCTCCTGCCCACCCCCCCCACCCCCTGCAGGCCTACTCTTCCCAGAAGCCCCTGGCCGCCTGGACACGGGACCTGGGCCTGCGGGTGGAGCAGTTTGCCCGCTGGGCGAAGACGGCCCACCCGCCAGTGCTCTTCTGGCTCTCCGGCTTCACCTTCCCCACCGGATTCCTGACGGCCGTCTTGCAGGCTGCTGCGCGGCAGAACAACGTACGGAGGGGGTGCGGTGGGTGGGTGGGGGCCTGACACTTGTCCTTGTGGAGAGGGGGGGCTGACATCCGGGTTTTTTTGTGTGGTGGGGAGCAGATCTCCGTGGACACCCTGAGCTGGGAGTTCATCGTCTCGACGGTGGATGACAACAATCTGGTGTACCCCCAAGGTAAGTGCCCCTCCCCCAAAGATAACCCCCAACTCATCCCCTAAGGTATGCATCCTCTCCTCCCCTTCAAACCAAGTGCCCCTCCCCCACTCTACTCCCCAGTGTGCCCCTCCCCCAGGGTAAGCACCCCCTCCTTCCAAATAAGTGCTCCCCCTCCCCAAGAACACCCTCTTTCCTCCCCCAGGTCAGTGCCCCTCCTCCCCAAAGACACCATCCCCTCCTCCCCCAAGGTAAGCACCCTCTTCCCTCCCCCTCCTCCAAGGTAACCCCCTCCCCAATAAGTGCCCCTCCCCTCAGAAAAACCCTCTTTCCGCCCAAGTGCCCCCTTCGCCTCCTCTGCCCCCAAGCAAGCACCCCTCCCCAGTAAGTGCCCCTCCCCCAAGTTAAATCCTCCCATTCCGTCTCCTCCTACCAAGGTAAAAGCCCCCTGCCTCCCCCAAGTAAGCCCCCCTCCCAGTGTTCCTCTCCTCCCCGATAAATGCCCCCTCCCCTCAGGAAAACAACCCCCTTCTCTCCCCCAAAGGAGCACCCCTATCCCAGTACGTACCCCACCCCCAAATGAAGTCTCACCTGTTCCCTCCCCTCCTATCCAGCCTTCCCCAAAATAAGCCTCCCTCCCCAGTAAATCTCTCTCCCCTCCCCCGAATGTAAGCCCCCATCCCTCCCCCAGTCAGTGTCCCCCTCCCCTCTCCTCTCCCACCCAGGTAGAAGCCCCCTCCTCCTCCTTTCCCCCAAGGCAGCCCTCCCTCCCGGGGCAGGTGCGCCTTCCCTTGCCCTCGCCCCCTCGTTGGAAGGAGACGGGGAGGGCATGGCTTCACCCTCTGCCCTCTCTCCTCCCCTGCCCCCACTGCAGGAGGGGGTGTGGATCAGGGGCCTCTTCCTGGAGGGGGCCGGGTGGGACAAGAAGAACTCGTGCCTGGTGGAGGCGGAGCCCATGCAGCTGGTCTGCCCCATACCCACCATCCACTTCAAGCCCGTGGAGAACAAGAAGAAGAGCGGCAAAGGTGGGCAGGGGTCTTCGGCTGGGAGCGGGCTGGGGGGGCGGACCCCCACCCCGGCTTCCTCCCCGTGACCCCGCCCCTCCTCTCCCCCCCCTCCCTCCCCAGGCATCTACTCCTGCCCTTGCTACTACTACCCCAACCGGGCGGGCACCTCCGGCCGCCCCTCCTTCGTCATCGGCGTGGACCTGCGCTCCGGAGCCATGACCCCCGACCACTGGATCAAGAGGGCACCGCCTTGCTGATGAGCCTGGACACCTGAAGCCGAGGAGGGGGCACCGACTCCCTCCTCTTCCCCCACCCCCCCCCCCGCCACAGCTTCTGACCCCACCCCCAATTTCTAGGAAATTAAATAAAGCTATTTGGAGACTAAGTGTGGTGCCCTCCCACACCCACCCACCCCGTCTGCCTCAATTCCCCCCCCCCACCAGCAAAGCTTGGGCCCCTCCGTTCCAACCTCCCCCCTCACAAGCTCCTAGATGGTGGGGGGTTGTGAGCAGCTCCCCAAACTCACAACTTTGGGGTGAACCCCCCACAATCTCAACAAGGGGGCCAAGGAAGTGGGAGGAGGAGGTTGGAGGCCAGAGAGGGAGGGAGGATGCCAGCTGGGCGCGGGGAGAAAGGGACACCCTTTCTTTGCCAAGTGGGGGTGGTCTACGTGCCTCGGGGTGGCCCTTCCCCATCGCAGGCAGCGGCCAGGGGGCGGGGTGAGTGGGGAGGGGCGGGGCGGCTCCTGCCCACTGGCAGCCCGAGCGAAACCAGCGGGGAGGACGGCGGGGCGGGCGGGGGGCGGCAGCGCTAGCCGGGCAGCCGCGTCGGGAAATGCAACTGCGCAACGGGCGGTACTTTTCCAGGCACGGCCGCTCCACGCGCGACGGCGAAGGGGGGGGGCTTGCAGCCCACCCTCCCTCCCTCTCTCCCTCCCCACGGGCGGGAGGATGCCGGTGCATGGCAGCGTCGGGGGTCCCGGCAGGACCTGGGCGGGGGCTGCTTGGGCTGCCCCGCGCGGGGCCAGGTAAGCCAAGCGGCCGGCGAAAGTGCGCAACTTTGGCCGGACTTCGGTCCCAGGACGGCCTCCCTCCCCTCCCTCCAGACGGGCGGGGGTGGTTCTCCAGGTGGGGGTGATGGGCTCTCATTCCCAAAGGAGGGTGGAGGGTCTTCCTTGGGGAGGGAGAAGCCTCGTTTCCCAAGGTTCGGGGGAGGGAGACGGAATGGGTCGGGGGTCTCGCGGGGCCCCCTTTCCTCCTTTTGCCCCACCCAGCTGCCGCATCCCCCCCTCCCCTTTGGAGGGTCTTTTGAGTGCAGAGGCTTTGATCTTCCCGCTTCGGGTGCGGGGGGCAGAGGCCTGGGCTGAAGGATGAGCCCCTCCCCGCGCCAGGAAAAGGGTAGGGGCGACTGCGCGTGCCAGTGGCTGGGGTCGCAAGCTGAGAGTCCGGGCCGGGGTCTCCCCAGCTGGTTCCTTGGCTGCCACCTCCTCCTCCTCCTCCTCTCGTGAAATGGGTGGGTGGGTAGAAATCCCCCCACTCTGTCATTCCTCCTCTCCCCGGGCTGGGCGGGGGCGTAGGGGTGTCGTTGGCTGGATTTGCACGCGTCGCGCTTCCCTTGCACGTTTGCACGCGCGATGCGCGCGGGTGTGTGTGTGTGTGACCTCCCGGACAGGTTGCCGTCTCGGACGCGCGGATCTCGAACCCAGCACACATACCCCAAAAATCTTTCCACCCGTGCCTGTCACTCGCAGTAAGCCACGATAGTTGTCCTTATTTTGGTTGATGGAAACACAAACAAGCCAGCTTGGTTCCAATTCTCTCTTGGATGGCCGTCAAAACCAATAACAACAACAACAACAACAACAACAATAATAATAATAATAATGGAAAAAACGGATTTTTTTCTTCCCTTCCCAACTGTTTTGAAATGTAAATGAAGAAAAGAGTGGGGAGGGGACTTCCTGGCAGCTGGCCTTCCTATTGGATGGATTGGCTGACCCCTACAGCTGTCTGCCCAATCAGGACAGAGTGGGCTCGCCCTGTGCCAGGGCTGCCCGCAACAGAATCATAGAATGACAGGTTGGAAGGGGACCTTGGAGGTCATCTAGTCCAACCCCCTACTCGAGCAGGAGACTCTTACAGAATCACAGAGCTGGATGGGATCTTGGAGGTCATCTAGTCCAAACCCCACCCCACCCCACATTCGAGCAGGAGACCCTTACAGAATCATAGAATCACAGAGCCGGATGGGAACCTGGAGGTTATCTATTCCAACCCTTACAATATAAGAGGGGTGAAGCGGGCAGAGGGGAGAAATTAAGAGATCTGGTGGGTTTATTTATTGGGAGGCAGCCTAGACATGGGGGGACCCAGGTTCAGCACCCCCCCTTTTACTGTAGCGTTTACTGGTGGGGGAGGGGTCTCACTCCCAATCATTGCATTATAAACCACAATTTCTGGGTTTCTTTGCTGTAGCTCACAAGCCCTAAATCTCGGCTTAGTGAGACAAGCCTTACGATTGCCTGGAAACGGACATATAGACTCTGCCAAACTTAGATTAGGATTTGGGTTTGGCTTGGCTCTATAGCTGGCCAAGTTTAATGAAACGGGTCGGTAGCTCCTGAGCACGCGCAGAGTGCCACAAAGACCAAACACATGTCGCATAAAGAGATTGACGTGGCCAGTCAAGCACAAATCCGAATTATTTGCATTTTGCAACGTGGTTTTCTCCAGATGTAGGGAGGAAGGTCCCATCGTCCCCAGCCCGCAGAGCCATAGGGAGAGAGATGGGAATTGTAATCCCACAGCTATTGCAGATTGGTATTGTAATGAATGGCCACTAGAGGGCAACCTAAGATTAGGAAAGTAAAATAAATCTTTTTCCATTAGTTAAAGTTGGTTGGGGAAAAAAACTTTTTTTAAAAAGTTTTCTGAAGAAAAAGACAGTAGGGTGTAATGGTCAAAGCTAGAAACCAGGGGACAGTGAGTTCTAGTCCTACCCTGGGCACAAAGCCAGCTGGCTGATCTTGAGCCAGCCACTTTCCTTAAGCCCATTGTTAATGTCCCTGAGCATACACAGAGCGTAAACAAGCGCCGAATTCCAATTTTAGTATTTTGGATCCAGGTTGGTTTTTTAAAAAAAATAAAAATAAAAGATTTGCTTCCTTCCAGCGAACATTCCCTATCCTTATTTTGTTTCATACACTAATCAGACACAATTTGTTCACACAACTTTTTAGGTCAGGGACGTTCTTAACTTAAAAGGAACACACAATGCGCCTTGCCGGTTTGAAAAAAAAAAAGACGAAACTTTTGCAAAATTGTTTGGTCTAGAAAAGCCATTGCAGCGCCTGGTTTTTTTCTTGTTTTTGCTTTAATTTTAATTATTTTTTTTGGCTCCGTTGCAAAAGAGATAAGAAAGATATACTTTCACTCCCCAACCTTTCCTCTTTTTTTGTGTGTGTCTCGGATTCAATGCCAGCTGTTTTGGAGCCAAACCCTCAATCTTGGTCTCTTGTTACTCGAAAGCGAGGCTGTAATTCCCGTCTTTAATTACCGTTTTCATCCAATTGAGCCGGGGTTCCTAAACTCTGTGCCTGGGTTTCAGGCCCATATGTTGCCGCGACGGAAGCATAAGGCCTCTGGATTTAATGAGCAGGTGCAAAGAGCGTGTTTACCAAACGCTTCACTCTCATCTTTCCCCTCTTAGGGACTAGAAGCTTGGTAATGTGGTGCCGAATTTCATCCCTCCCGGGGCTTTGATTTCTGCAGAGACAGATGCCAGGAGGAGGGGGGGCGGGAAGGAGGGCTTGTTTCTGGATTTGCAAAACCAGGGAGAGTTTGGCAAAGCCTCTTGCCCCTCAATGTCTAACCTCCTCCATTTATTTTTATATCTTTATATCTATATATCTTTATATCTATATATCCATCCATCCATCTATCTATCATCTACCTATCTACCTACCTACCTATTTATCTATCTGCATCTATCTATCTATCTATCTATCTATCTATCTATCTGCATCTATCTATCTATCTATCTATCCATCCATCCATCTATCTATCTATCTGCATCTATCTATCTATCTATCTATCTATCTATCTATCTATCTATCTATGCATCCATCTATCCATCCATCCATCCATCCATCCATCTATCTATCTATCTATCCATCCATCCATCCATCTATCTATCTATCCATCCATCCCTCCATCTATGCATCTATCTATCTATCTATCTATCTATCTATCTATCTATCTATCTATCTATCCATCCATCCATCCATCCATCCATCTATCCATCCATCCATCTACCTATCTATCTACCTATCTATGCATCTATCTATCTATCTATCTATCTATCTATCTATCTATCTATCTATCTATCTATCTATGCATTTATCTATCCATCCATCCATCCATCCATCCATCCATCCATCCATCCATCTATCCATCCATCCATCCATCCATCCATCCATCCATCCATCCCTCCATCTATGCATCTATCTATCTATCTATCTATCTATCTATCTATCTATCTATCTATCTATCTATCTATCTATCTATCTATGCATCTATCTATCTATCTATCTATCTATCTATCTATCTATCTATCTATCTATCTATCTATCTATCTATCTATCTATCTATGCATCTATCTATCTATCTATCTATCCATCCATCCATCTATGCATCCATCTAGGCATCTATCTATCTATCTATCTATCTATCTATCTATCTATCTATCTATCTATCTATCTATCTATCTATCTATCCATCCATCTATCTACCTATCTATCTACCTATCTATGCATCCATCTATCTATCTATCTATCTATCTATCTATCTATCTATCTATCTATCTATCCATCTATCTGTCTATGTATCTATGCATCTATCTATCTATCTATCTATCTATCTATCTATCTATCTATCTATCTATCTATCTATCTATCTATCTATCTATCTATCTATCTATCTATCTATCCATCTATGCATCCATCTATCCCTCTGTCTATCATCTATCTATCATCTATCTATCTATCTATCTATCTATCTATCTATCTATCTATCTATCCATCTATCCATCTATGCATCCATCTATCCCTCTGTCTATCATCTATCTATCATCTATCTATCTATCTATCTATCTATCTATCTATCTATCTATCTATCTATCTATCTATCCATCCATCTATCTACCTATCTATCTACCTATCTATGCATCTATCTATCTATCTATCTATCTATCTATCTCTATCCATCCATCCATCCATCCGTCCATCTATCCATCCATCTATCTACCTATCTATCTATCTATCTATCTATCTATCTATCTATCTATCTATCTATCCATCCATCTATCATCTATCTATCTATCATCTATCTATCTATCTATCTATCAACTATCTATCTATCTATCTATCTATCTATCTATCTATCTATCTATCTATCTATCATCTATCTATCTATCTATCTATCTATCTATCTATCTATCTATCCATCCATGCATCCATCTATTCATCCATCTCTATCTTTCTGTCTGTCTATCTATCTATCTATCTATCTATCTATCTATCTATCTATCTATCATCTAAATATCTATCTATCTATCTATCTATCTATCTATCTATCTATCTATCTATCTATCTATCTATCTATCTATCTATCTATCTATCTATCTATCTATGCAAGTCTTGGCATGTTCTTTTCCCGTATAAGGTTGAAAGCATCTTGGCAGCGTTTTGACAAGGTCCCACTCGCCATCCTATAATTCTGGAAAGGGTGCTCCAATTCCCGCGGTGCCTGGTTCATTGGAGCCGGTTGGAAACTTGAGAAGGCCACGTCTGTGTGGCTGAATCGGTTAGGGCTTTCCGATCTCGCCCACCATCATCCCTGGCCCGGGTCTAACCGCTAGGCAGCACTGCCTTTCGAGTCTTCCGTCCCCTTCCCAATGACTTTTCATTTGGGAAGGGGAAACCCTGCACACCCTGCAGAGATCAGGGAGTGGGATTCAGCCGGTTCGCACTGGTTGGTTGATCTGGTTGTTAAATTTACATTTGGTTTGCCGAATCGATAGTTGAACCGGCTGGCCTTGTCCGAGACTGAACTGTCTTGTTGCTCATCAAGACCAGCGTTGAGTGAGTTTTCCCTGGTTTTACGAGCTTTTTCACACACACACCCCAGTTGTTAAGTGAATCACTGCCCGTGTTAACCTTAGGGACATGGTTGTTAAGTGAACCCAGTTCTTCCCCTCGACTTTACTTGTCGGAAGGTCGCAAAATGGGATCCGCTTTATGACACACACACACACACCCCACTGCGACTGTCGTAAGTGTGAGTCTGTTGCCGAGCCTTTGAATTTTGATTGTGCGACCGTGGGGCATGCTGCGTTGTAAGTGTGAGTCGAGAGCATGCTGCAATGGTCGTAAGTGTAACTCGGGGTTCTTTCGGTGCCGTTGTAACTTTGAGCAGTTAGTAAACAGACAGTTGTAAGACGAGAAATACCTAGATTAAAACAAACAGACCTTCAATTAAAATATATTTAAAAACAAACCCAGAATCGCGTGGGATGGAAGCAAAACCTTCTTAGTTCTTTGCTGTTACCTGAGCAGCCATATGTCACACCTGTCAGGTGAGCAGGTGGGATCATACGATGGCAGAAGAGCCTCGTGACTCCATAGCCCATTGTCTGGGAACACTGTGGCAGCTGGGTCTGAAACCATCCCCTTCGGAGAAGGGAGCCAACATTCAATGCAGGTGGTCCTCGATTTACAAGTATTTGCTTAGTGACGGTGGAAAGCATCCTCGATTTACAAGTATTTGCTTAGTGACAGTGGAAAGCATTGTTGTGGTCACATGATCCAAATTTGGGGGCTTACTGACAAGCAATGTCGACAGGAAAGGCCGATTTGCTTAACCACCGCGCCACTAACTTCACAAGGCCACGACTCGCTTAACGACGGTCTGGCTGAGCGGTAGGAATTTCCCACGGTCAGGTGCGGCCCATAACATTGAGGGCTCCCTGAACTAACTTCGCAACATTTGTGGTCGTATGTTCGAGGACTTTCCCATAGAGCGGAGACTTAGAAAGTGTGGATTTCAGGTACGGAGGCCCGTCCTCTTGACTCAAGGGCAGCCAGCCTCAGTTTCCCACCTGGGCTCACGAAACAGCAACCGATCCAGGTTTGTCCACAATGAAACATCTCTGTTTATTTTAGAAACCAGGAAGTCGTTGAACCGTAGCCATCAGATCAGGTGTGTTAAACTGGATTCGTGGACTCTGCCCCGCCGGGAGCGGGTGGATTGGGCAGGGACCAAGTGTACGGTTTTACCTGCCCTTTGAGCCTTGAATTAAATCAAGGCAGGTTTCCCAGGTCAATTCCGGATGTTTGTAAGTAGGATTCCGAAGACATTTTACCTGAAACTCTTCTGTGGTGATTTGGGGGAGGTGGGGGGTGAGGATAATGGCGGGTCTCGTTGTCCCCACCGGCAGTGTTTCTTGACCTCAGCCCCCTTTAAGACGGGTGGACTTCAACTCCCAGAATTCCCCTTCCAGCCATCCCTGTGGGTTTTTTTTTTCTCTACTTACCTCCTGGAGCGGAGAGATTGCAGAGGAAGGGATTAGAAGAGAGTATACAGTCCACAATGGGCGTCCATATCAAAAGGAATGCATTAGCGTCGGGGAATGCTGGGAGTTGAAGTCCACCTGTCTTAAAGATGTCGCGGTTGGGAAACACTGCCAGACAGTCATGCTGAACAGTATCCAATCCCAGCCCGGGCACAAATGACACCACCCCATCCCACCCCACCCCAAGTTGCGGGGCATGTTCCTAACCAGGGGTGGGATTCTACCAGTTCGCACCTATTCACTAGAACCGGTTGTTAACATTCTAAGCAGTTCAGAGAACCGGATGTTAGAAGAAATTACTGGGCTAGTCCTGTAAGGAAGGCAGGAAGGAAACATTCTGGTGTTGCTTACAGAAACTGCCTCTCTGTTAACCCTTATTACATTCTTGGCAGGACTAGACTTCCTTTCTCAGGAACCTTTCTGGATTTTTTTTCCCCTCCTTTGCTGGTACTTTGCTTGTGTGGAGGGACCATTCAAAGTTACAGTGGCACCGAAAAAAGCGACTTATGGCCGTTTTTCACACTTACGACTGTTGCAGCATCCCCACAGTCATGAGAGGCCAGGCGAGGAGAGGCATGCCTCGACGTGAGCGATGTCGAGTTGGCCACGCCCAGCGGGTCACATGACCACCAAGCCATGCCCACCAACTAAGCCACGGCCACAGAACCGGTGGTAAAAAAAAATTTGAATCCCACCCTTGTTCCTAACCCCCCGCCCACCATATTTGACGTGAAGGTAGTTGGGTTCTGTACTCCCTTATCTTGCAGGTATGCAAAATGGGAAACTGTTCACACACACACATACACACCCTTGAAAAGAGGTGTGAGGGGGCCATTTCCCCTTTTGGGGGTGCAATGTCAGGGGTCTAACCAGAGAGAGTTTGAAGGGCCTCACCCCCGCCGATCTTACTGGGTGGCTGAGGAAGGTTTCATTGCCCATAATCGATGTTGTGGTTAATCTCGTGTGCCACAAGCAGTGAAACGATCTGTTTAGTGACCATTCGACCCTGGAAAAGGTGACTTGCGTCCTTGAATTTAGGAGTGCAGCAAAACCCTCACGATCCTTGGAATCAAAATTCCAGGTGCTTGTGCAGGTAGTCCTCAACTTACGATTACAACCGAGTCCCCCAAATGTAGGTTTCTGAGCGAGTTTTGGCCCCCATTTCATTGCTAAGTGAATCGTTTTCTTCAATTAGCAACGTGGTTAAGCGAATCTGGATTCTCTGTTAACTTCGCTTGGTGAAACGTGATCCAAGACACTGCGACCGTCATAAACGGGAACCACATAGCGATTATAAGTGTGAAAACAATGTGTATAAGTCCATTTTTTTCCGCCGCCATTGTAACTTTGAATGGTCACTAAATGAACATAAGTCGAGGATTACCTGTATTTAGGACCGGGTCCTGGGATCAAATGTTTGCCTTTTTTCGCCTTTCCCGCTGGCTTCCAACAATCAAAGTCTATTGGGGGAATGCCGATTCATTTAACAACCACATGGTTTGCTTAACAACGGCATGATTCGTTTAACGTTCGTGGCAAAACTGTCGAAAAATTGGGTTTGACTCACTTAACTCTCCCCTTGCTTAGCAACAGCCATTCTGGTCCCCAAATTCTGGTCATAAGCTGAGGACGCCTTTACAAGGGCAGTGAAAAATGTGACTTACAGCAAGTCCTCACCCTTACGACCCATTGCAATATCCCTACCACCTGATCGAAATTCAAGGGCTTGGCAACCGGCGTGCAGGCGATGTGATTCGCTTAACAACGGCACCGATTCGCTTAACAACCTTACCCCCCAAAAAACGGCCATGAAATCGGGACCCCCTCCCCGCTTGCGTCGACCTGCTACCTGCATTCCATCTCCTTGGGAACGAAACCCGGGCGTTGCCATCTGTCTGGGCGCCCAGTTCGAATCAACCCCCGCCTCCCGTCAGGTACGTTACCTGAATCGGCGAGTCGAATGCAAATCATTTGCGCCTTTTGGTGCGCCATACACACAGACATACACACCCACACACACACCCACACACTTGACTTTCAAGATGAGATTGGACTCCCCATCTGTCAGAAATGGTGT
The DNA here is from genome assembly GCF_049901715.1 of Pseudonaja textilis. NCBI lineage: Eukaryota > Metazoa > Chordata > Lepidosauria > Squamata > Elapidae > Pseudonaja > Pseudonaja textilis. The sequence continues at coordinate 124,414,429 of NC_142008.1, read as the reverse complement.
GGGGTTGGTCTAGATGACCTACAAGGTCCCTTCCAACTCTGATTATCTGTTTATTTATTTCCCCCCACCTCACCCCCCAGAAAATATTTGATGTCCGTGCCTAAAAATGATCCCCAGAGGCACCTGGCAGACTCAGCACCGCTCCCTGGTTTCTTTCCAGACGGGCTGGGATGATGGGAGTCGGAGTCTGGCGTGGCCCGGAGGGCACCCTGTTGGGGAAGGGATAGGCTTTGTGAGTTTGGCTGAGGGCCTGTGTGTGTTTGTGTGTGTGTGTGTGTGTGTGTGTGTGTGTGTAATACGGAACACACCCCAGGCATGCCAGGAGGTTGCTTGGAGGGGAGGTCTGTTTGTGCTCTGTTGCGGTGGGTGAATGATTAACCTGCGCGCACCTTTGCTCTCACCTGGAGACAGGTGTGCCCCCTCCCCCTCTCCCCTCCCCCCTCCCTCCTTTGCTCTCCATCTGTCTGCCCTGCCCATCCCCTCCACAGGGAAGGAGGGAGAGGCGGCCACGCAGTGGGCCCACAAACCCGCTCACCCACCCAACCACCCACGCCCCGCTCGCACCTGGCAACTCTGGGAGAGGACGGGGGCTGGCACTGATTTGCCACCCGCCACCCCACCCCACTCCCCCCACACGCCCCAGACGAATCGGGGCAGTCGCTCTCCCGGTTTGGCTGGCGGGGCACAACCGCCAGGTGGGAAGGAGGTTTTGCAGCAACCTGTATTTCCAGCCCGGGCGTTGCAAATTCCAGTGGCAGGGAGTTCCGCAGGGCGAAGTGGTGTGTGCCAGGCCTCCTGCCAAGCTTAACGGGTGGGGGGGGGGTGGTGGCAGGCTGCTTTTGGCAACTGGCCGGGGTTGTCGAAAGGGGAGAAGTGAGCGGGGGCCAAGAATTGGGGGGTGGGGGGGATCCCCAGGGCGACTTCCGGTTGTGCCATAATGGAAGAAGCGGAAAACCGGCGGCCTTTCCAATCAGTGCAATGGAGGCCTGGCCTGGAGATGCGCACACACATATCCACACATACACAAACACACACAATCACACACACTGATATCCAACGTGTTGGAAATAAAAATACACGTTATACATAAAAATATAAAAAAGGCTGAACAACGGGAGCATGTCAAAAGTATAAAAGCAAGGCGTGTGTATATGCAGGGAGATATATTTCATTTGATTAACAGAATTGGAAGGGGACCTGCAGGTCATCCAGTCCGACCCCCCCCATTTATGAAACCTTTAAGCCTCTTATATATACCATTTTATTTTCGAATTTCCTTATTTCTTAACAAACGCTACACAATCGCATTTGTCTGCCAGCTTGAAGCGCGAGCCTCTGAGCTCGTGCAGAGTGCGTTTCCTTTTCTGGATGGGGTGGGGGCCCTGGGCCGGGCTTCTGGCAGGTTCTGGCCGCCCCAGGCCTTGGAGAGGAAGCGGCACTTGTGCTTCCTCCTTGGCACACTCTGGCTTTTGCACGCCCGTGGGGTGGGGGTTGGGGTGCACACTCGCAAGGGAGGGGGAGGGAAAGGAGGAGGAAGTGGGGGGGGGGGAGGGAGGCCGGGCCTGCTCAGCTGCTGCTGCTGCTGCTGCCGCCGCTGCTGTGCTTGCCTTGTTGCCATGGCAACAACAGGCAGGCCCGATTTGCCCTCATCCCCGACCGCCCTATTAACTTTTCAGGCAAGATGACGTCACGGGCCGGGCAGCCAATGGCCTCGCAGCGACGGCTTTGTTGCTGGGGCGATGGGACGGATTGTGCGGGTGGGGGGCTTGGCAACAGCTGCTAAGGCCAGCACGTGCAGGCACGCACATCCACAGGGCACGCCCGGACACGCTCCTGCACACATGGAACACGCCTGCACATGCTAGGCGGGGGTGGGGTGGGGAGCGAGGGGGCAGGCTTTGGGCTGCTCTACCTGTGCGGTTGTGGCCTCACCTGCCCCCACCCCACCCCTTTCCCCAGGTCTCCCCAAGATATTGGGTTTTTTTTTTGTGGGGTGGGTGTGTGTCTGGATTACAGGGCCCATCCTGCTCAGCCGCCGAGCCGGGGTTAGTGGAAAGTTAGAGGTTTTAACTGCTCTCCTGTGGGGTCCCGGCCTAACCCGGGGGCCCCTTTTCTAAGATATTCCAGGCTGCCTTGGTGGACCGGATTATAGGACCCATCCTCCCCAGCTGCCTTAGCTGAGGATGGGGCATTAGATGAGAGGCAGGCGGTGCCCCACAGAGCTTTGGCTGCACTACCTGAGAGGTCCCAGCCTAACCCGGGCCCCCTTTTTTCCGAGCTATTCCAGGCTGCCTGGCGGTCTGGACTACAGGGCCCATCCTCCCCGGTTGCCTACCTGGGGGAATGGGAGTTCATGAGAGACAGGCTAGGCTCTGCCCCCAACCCCCAACCCCGAGACAGATCTTACCTGTGGGGTCTTGAAGGCCTTACCTGGCCACCTTTTCCAAGATATTCCAGGTTGCCTGGCAGTCTGGACTACAGTACCCATCTTCCCCAGTGGGCTACTGAGGGTGGCCCGATGGGGAGGAGGGGAGCGAGGGGGCTGGCTGTGGCCCTGGCGAGAGCTTTGGCTGCTGCACCTGCCGGGCCACGGCCTAAGATGACCTTTCCAGACCTTCGAGCTATTCCAGAGGGGACTAGACTACAGGGCCCATCCTCCCCATCTGGCTGGTGCTTAGCGCTGCCATAGGGTGCCGGATGTCCCCTCCTCTCACCCCCTCCCTCCTCCTGCCCCAATTTGCCCTGCAGGGGTGCCCCGTTGATTTCCCCAGCCTACTCCGACCTCTCCCCCCTCCTGTCATCTCCCAGAACCCCCAAATTCTCCTCCGGTTGCCCCCTGGCCCCCGATCTCTAGGCTTTCCCCCCCTTTCGCCTCCCACCAAAACGGGGCAGGGGTCGGTCTCGATTAAGGTGGCCCGCTGCTCTTTTCTTGCCCAGACTGGTCCTTGTTTTCCTTACCTCAAGAAAAACGGGTGGACTTCAACTCCCAGAATTCCCCAGGCAGCGTGATTTAAGATAGGTGGACTTCAATTCCCAGAATTCCTCAGGCAGTGTGATTTAAAATGGGTGGACTTCAACTCCCAGAATTCCCCAGCCAGTGTCATTTAAGAGGGGTGGACTTCAACTCCCAGAATTCCCCAGCCAGCCTGCTTTAAGATTAGTGGACTTCAACTCCCAGAATTCCCCAGCCAGCCTGATTTAAGAGGGGTGGACTTCCACTCCCAGAATTTCCCAGCCAGTGTGATTTAAGATGGGTGGACTTCCACTCCCAGAATTCCCCAGCCAGTGTGATTTAAGAGGGGTGGACTTCCACTCCCAGAATCCCCCAGCCAGTGTGATTTAAGAGGGGTGGACTTCCACTCCCAGAATTTCCCAGCCAGTGTGATTTAAGAGGGGTGGACTTCTATTCCCAGAATTGTCCAGGCAGTGTGATTTAAGAGGGGTGGACTTCAACTCCCAGAATTCCCCAGCCAGTTTGATTTAAGAGGGGTGGACTTCAAATCCCAGAATTCCCCAGCCAGCGTGATTTAAGAGGGGTGGACTTCAACTCCCAGAATTCCCCAGGCAGAAATCCAAGAGGGTCTCTGTATGAGTAACTGCCCCTCCCTTTTTTTTTTTTCCCTTTGGGGCTCCCCACTTTCCTCCCAGGGACTCATTCCTCGTCGGTCAACGAGCCAAGGTGAGTGCAGCTGTGTCCCTCCTCTTCCTCACTAGAGCGTCCTCATTTTCCGTCAAGACACCGAGCAGGGCCTTGTTTCCCAGAAACCCCTTTCTCTCTCTCTCTCTCTCTCTCTCCTTCCCTTCCTCTCCCTCCCCCTCTCTCCGGGGTGGATGGCGGAGGTGGACGACTGCAATTCCCATCATCCTCCAGGTGGATAGGTACTTACGGGGTGGCCTTGCGCTGAGGAGGAAGGCTAATTTGCCCATTTAAAAAATATTGTTTTGCCCGGGAGTCCTCAACTAATGACCACAATTGGGATGGGTAATTCCAGTTGTACGTCATTGGGGTCGTAAGTCGAGGCACCACATAAATAGGCCTGGTTTTTTTAATCTCTTGGTGAGGAGGGAGAGAGTGGGTGGAGTCTGAGGCTCATGGCTTCTACAGCCAGTCCTCGACTTACGAGCCCAACCGAGCCCAAGCTTTACGTCGCTGAGTGAAACATTGGTCGTCTTCGAGTGATAGCCGCGGTTGAGCCCAAAATGTACGTTGCTCAGTGAAACGTTTCTTAAGTGAGCTTCGCCCCATTTTACACCTTTTCTGGCCACGGTTGTTAAGTGAATCACGGCGGTTGTTATGTCAGTTACCTGGCGGCGAGGCAAATCTGGCTCGATTCATCAGAAGGTCGCGAAAGTGGATGGCATGATACTCCCCCTTCCGCCCACCCCCGGGACGCCACGACCGTCATATATCCGAGCCAGTTACCGAGCGTCTGCTGGGATTGCTACGACGGTTGTAAGTCTGAGAAAGGAGAGATTGGACTCCCATCTGTTGGAAATGGTGTAGGGTCTCCTGCTTGGGCAGGGGGTTGGACTAGGTGACCTACAGGGACCCTTCCAACCCTGATGATCTGTTCAAGGGGTCTCTTTCCTCCCCCCGCCCACCCCCGGCGTCGTTGAAAACGGTTGAGGACTTCCCGTCGGTGAGCGGAGAGGGCTGAATAAATGGGAAGGGGGGTTTCTCCACCCTCTCTCCTCCCACCCCTTTACCTCCGTGGGGCGCAAAGGGGTCCTGCAGGGGGAAGAGGAAGGGGAGACCCCACCCACCCATTAGCAGATTTTGCAAATTAAAAAAAAAGGATGATTTTTAAGGTGAGCCTTAAAAAGCTCCTGTCGGACCCTCGGCCAGGGGGCAGTGGCTGGGTAGGTGGGGCGCGCTGACTCCGTGGGGCGGGGGTCCCCAAGGCCTGTTACCATCCCCCCTCCTCCTCCCCCCCCTCCCCTCCCCCTCCCTTGGCAAGGCAGCTTACATAATGGCCGCGCTTTCGGCTGTCCTGATTTGAACTTTTCGGGGCGCTCTTGCCTTGGCAAAGCAGAGCGCGAAAGGGGGAGGGAGGAAAGAAGGGGGAGTCGAGTGGGGCAGAGAGGTTGCTGCGGGGATTGGGATCTGCCCCCCCCACGCCCCCCGCTGCCCCCCTACCCCCGCCAGAGAGACAAAGAGGAGGAGGAGGAGGAAGCGTAGAAGAAGAAGAAGGACATCCGGTTGGAGGCCAGGAATGTGGGTATGTGGGTCAGATGTGACGGCAACAAGAGGCAGCGCTGGGGTTGGTTGCACAATGCATGTCCTTCCTTGGGGGGCTGGGGGGGGCTCCCCCTCCTCCTTTAAATCTGCGTTGACCTCTGCCTCTTATCTCCATGGGGGAGGGAGGGGGAAATAGGGGAGGGGGCGCTCACCCCTCCTAAGAAAACCGGGGGACGGAGGCAGGAGACCTCCAAATCATCCTCTTGAAGAGGGTCTTCCTCCCCACCCCCTTTACCCCCCCCACGCCCCCCATGGCGTACAGGCGGTCCTCAACTTAGCGCAACGTTTCGGCTGCTAAGCCAGTTTGGTGGGTTTGCCCGCCTTTTGCGAGCTCGCTCGCCGTTAAGTGGAGCAGTGCAGTTGGTTCGCCCGGTTGTTAAGTGAGTCACTGGCTTTCTCCCGCGGCTGGTTGGAAGGTCGCAAAAGGGGATCGCCTCACGCACACACGCACACACACACACACACACACACACCGGCGACGCTGTGACCGACGTAAGCGCGAGTCGTCTGAATTGTGATTATGTGACTGTGGGGAGAATGCTGCAAATTTGGGGTCATTAACCGTGAAAAAGCGGCCACCGATCTCTCTTTTCTCTCAGTGCCGTTGTGACTTGTGCTGGTTGCTAAGCAAACTGCTGTAAATCGAGGACGACTGGCGATTGGCGAGGAAAAAATTCGAAGTAATAGAGAAGTCCATTTGTGGTAGGCCAGGCCGGAGATTTCCCTGGGACCTCCTGCCCCCACCCCCAAATAATAATTCAATGGATGAGGGGAGGGGGCTGAGGATCTAACGATTGATTGCTAATCAATTGGGGCAGGGTCAGGAATCTTTATTTGGGGGGGGGGACGGACGATGGGGAGGCAGGACTTTTGCAGAAACATGAGCCCTGGTATAGGAGGCAGGAAATAGGAGGGGGGACAAAGGAGGTCCGTGCCCGTGTGTGTGTGTGTGTGTGTGTGTGTGTGTGTGTGTGTGTTTGTGTGAAAGAGAGAGGATAGAGGAACAGAGGCAGAGGAGAGAGATGTGGTGGGAGAGAGAGAAAGAGTGAAAGAAAGAAGAGAGGAAGAAAGAGAGGGACAGAGGGAGGGGAGAAAGAAAGAAATGGGGAGAATGAGAAAGGAAGGAAGGAAGGAAAGAAAAAGTGTAAAAAGGAAAGAAAGAAAAAGAAGGGAGGAAGAGAGGAGAGAAATAGAGGAGAGAAAAGAGAAAGGGGTAGAGAAAGATAGGGGGAGAATGAGAAAAGAAGGAAGGAAAAAGGAAAGAAAAAGTGAAAAAAAGGAGAGAAAGAAAGAGAAAGAAGGGAGGAAGAGAGGAGAGAAATAAAGAGAGAAAAGAGAAAGCGGGTAGAGAAAGATAGGGGGAGAGAGAGAAAGGAAGGAAGGAAGGAAGGAAGGAAGGAAAGAAAAAGTGAAAAAAGGAGAGAAAGAAGAGAAGAGAAAGAAAGAGAAAGAAAGGGAGGAGGAGAGGAGAGAAAAGAGAAAGAGAGTAGAGAAGTAGAGAAAGATGGGGGGGAGAGAGAGAGAGAAAGGAAGGAGACAGAGAAAGAGGGGGGAGTGGCCGGAGTCTCCATTTTGCCCCTAACTCTTGGCCGCATCTGTTCCTCTCCCGGTGCAGTGTGGTCAGGGGTGGGGTGAAAGGTCGTGGGGAGGGGATTATGTGGCCTCCGCACGTGCCCAGTTGCTGGATAACCCCCCTGTGTGTGTGTGTGTCTGTGTGTGTGTGTCCCCGCTCCTCCCCTGCTCTCTCTCTCTCTCTCTCTCTCTGTCTCGAACGGAGCCCCAACTCCATTCAAGCCCCAGCTATAAATAATTCTCTGGGTGCCCCCCGTCCCCCAGGACTCGGTTTCCTAGCAGAGGCGGGGTGTAAGGTGGAGGGGGGAGCTGTTGTTGCAGGATTGGGTTCCCCACCCTGGAAGTGGGAGTGGGCTTCTCCTCCTACTTGCCAGCTGACGGGGAAGCCCCTTCTTCCCCACCCACCCCGCTCCAGGATTGGTGCTCTGGAACGGGGGGAGGAGGAGGGAGGAGGGGAGGAGTAGGGGGCGGGGGCCCCCGCTGGACGCACTGCGCACGCACAACCTCCTCCCTGCCCCTCCAACTCGCCCTCAGCCCCCTTTCTGCTTCTCCTGGGGTTGGTGTGCGTGGACCTTCCCCCTTTTTTACCCACAGGGCGAGTCCCAGATTCCGGGGAGGCAGTTTCCTGCCCTCCCCCACTTTAAAAGTTCAGAGGGGGCTTGGGTTTTTTTTTTTTAATTTGCCCGTCCAGATACGGAGGGGCCTCTGTCCTGCCGAAGCTGGAAGTTGGACTACAAGACCTTCAAGGTCCCTTCGACGCCCCCTACGTTCTATGTCCCGGAAATGGCCGAGATTCGTGTTGGGAGGATTCGAACTCGCTGCCTGTGCAGGGGTGTGTGTGTGTGTGTGTGTGTGTGTGTGTGTGTGTGTGTGTGAGTGGGTGTGTGAGTGGGTGGGTGGGGGCTTCAACTGGCCCCAGGGCAGCATGGCCCCCTCCCTGATTTAGAGGGGAGGGCCTCCTTCTCCACCCCCTTGTGAAGGTTGAGGTAGTCCTCGACTTACGACCACAACGGAGCCCGGTATTTCTGTTGTTAAGCGAGATGTTTGTTCAGTTGGCTGCCCCTTGGGACCCCTCCCCCCTTTTTTTTTTGCCGTCGTCGTTAAAAGCGAAGCGCAGCAGTGGATAAGTTTAGTAGCCCAGGTCATTAAGCAAATCCGGCTTCCCCCATTGATGTCGCCTGGCGGAAAAGGTCACAAAACCGGGGTCGGGGGATGGACAGATGGACTCCGGGACGTCATAAATACGAGTCTTTCCATCTGTCTGAATTTGGATCAGGTGACCATGGACCGCTGCAACCGGTCGTTGAAAGTGTCAAACGGTCACGGGTCCCATTTACTCACAGGGACTGGGAACGGTCACTAAACGAACCGTTGTTATGACAAGGACTTGCTGCTATGGCAGAACGACTCTCCTTCCTCCGCTCCTTTGCGATATTGAATTCCTCCCTGCGAGGCAGGCTTGCCGTCTTCAAAATGAAAGAGGAAAGGGGGAGAAAAATTGGGTTTGATTTGGGTTGGGGGCCATGCCAATCTAATGGGGGGGTCCTGGCAGGGGAGAATGGCACGGCGTCAAACAATTCGCGCCTCTTGAATTCCCCCCACCACCACCAACTGAACCTGGGAATTCTAGAGCGAAGGCCTTCTGCGCATGCCCAGAGGCACTGCCAGGCACAGCGGGGCCCTGGGGCATTGGGCCTGCTTAGTGGGGTGCTGGCTGGCACCCTCACCCCGAAGTCACAAGGAGGTCAGGATGGGCTACCTCCTACTGTGTGCGGCTTTCATTCTCTAGGCCTTGCCACGCCATGCGGGTGATAATGGTAAGCTCCCGGGTGCCGGCCCGTCCTGAGCACCCACTCACGCCGCCAATCCGGGAATCTTTCAGCCGGCCGTTGTGGCAGGTGCTGGATCGCGGCGGTCCTAATTGGAGGCTGGCAGCCCCATAGATTTTTTTTTTTAAAGAAATGCCAACGTGGCAAGCCTGCGACAGAACAGACGGCTTATTTTGAAGGGTCTTTCTTACAGAAAAATGGAGGGGGAAGGGTCCCCAGAGATCTTCTAGTCCAACCCCCAGTGCCCTTCTTGACCGTCTTGATGGAACACCAATGAAAGAGAAGTTCTGCTGAATTTCTGAAACACGCTCCCCCCCCACCCCATTTTTAAACCCAGATGCAAATATGGGGCCCTCCCCATCTAGGACGCTGCCTCCCCCCTCTTCCCCCCACAAAGGGAGACATATCCCCATCACAGTTGGGGAAGGTTTAGATGAGAGGTGTCCAACCTTGGCAAGTTTAAGACTGGTGGACTTCCATTCCCAGAATTCCTCTGTCACTTTAAGACTGGTGGACTTCCATTCCCAGAATTCCTCTGTCACTTTAAGACTTATAGACTTCAACTCCCAGAATTCCTCTGTCACTTTAAGACTGGTGGACTTCCACTCCCAGAATTCCTCTGTCACTTTAAGACTGATGGACTTCCACTCCCAGAATTCCTCTGTCACTTTAAGACTTATAGACTTCAACTCCCAGAATTCCTGTCACTTTAAGACTTATAGACTTCAACTCCCAGAATTCCTCTGTCACTTTAAGACTGGTGGACTTCCACTCCCAGAATTCCTGTCACTGTAAGACTTATAGACTTCAACTCCCAGAATTCCTGTCACTTTAAGACTGGTGGATTTCAACTCCCAGAATTCCTGTCACTTTAAGACTTATAGACTTCCACTCCCAGAATTCCTCAGTTATTTTTAGACTGGTGACTTCAACTCCCAGAATTCAGCTGTCATTTTTAGACTGGCGGACTTCAATTCCCAGAAGTCCCAAGCCAGCTGAGGAAATCTGGGAGTTGAAATCCTCCGTCTTAAACTTGTCAGAGTTGGACCCTCCTGGTTTAGAACATAGAACAACAGGACTGGAAGGGACCTTCGAGGTCTTCTAGTCCAACCCCCAGCTTCAGCAGGACAGAGGCTCACATCTGGACTGGTCCAGGCTGTTCTGGGGGGGTTGTCTTTGGAAATCAGAACAACATTTAAAAAGGAAGACAGGAGGGGGTATTGGATGGTACTTGGCTATTTCAAAAGGGGGTCACCCTAACTCTTCCCCTCTTCCTCCTGTGCTGGGATGCCCTCCCCCGCCTTGCTCTGCCATTGGTGCCCCCAGCCCCCTTTGGGTTTTTTTTCCCCTCCCTTCCCTTTCTTCTCTCTCCTCCTTCTGCTTTCCATCCCCCCTTCCTCTCCTCCTTTCCCTTCTTCCCTTTCTCTCTTTCCTTCCTCCCTGTTCTTTCTCTCCCTCCCTCCTTCCTCTCCTTCCTCCCTCTTTTTCTTCCCTCTCCTCCTTTCCCGTTCTCTCTTCCCTTCCCCTTCCTTCCTCTCCTCCTTTCCCTTTCTCTCTTCCCTTCCCCTTCCTTCCTCTCCTCCTTTCCCGTTCTCTCTCTCCTTCCTTCCTTCCTCTCCTCCTTTCCGTCCCTTCCTCTCCTCCTTTCCCTCTTCCCTTCCTTCCTTCCTTCCTTCCTTCCTTCCTTCCTTCCTTCCTTCCTTCCTTCCTTCCTTCCTTCCTTCCTCTCCTCCTTTCCCTTCCTCTCCTTCCTCGCCTGCCTGCCTGCCGCGGCCCAGGGCGGCCGAGGCAGCGGCGTCCGTCTCCTTCTTCTTCCTCTCCTTCTCCTTCTCCTCCTTCTTCCCCTCCGCCAGCGGGCTCTCCAGCACATGTGTGAGGAGCGCGCTGGGAACATGGAAGCAGGGGCCGCCTTGTGCCGGAAAGGGAGGGGGCGGAGGAGGATATGTCTGGGCTGGGGAAAGGGGGGGAGGGGAGGGGGGGGGAGGGGGCTGGGCACGGAACACAACCCTCATTTCTTTGTTTGAGTAGAGAGGAGGGGGGCAGCCGAGGCAAGCCAGCCAGCCAGCCGCCGAGCGAGCGAGCGAGCGAGCCAGCCAGCCAGCCAGCCAGAGAGACCCGAGCCGAGAGGATTCGCGCTGCCGCCCGACGAGCCCAGCTCCGCGCTGGATTTAACCCCGCTCCGCGTCCCCGAAGAAGAAGCCAGCTCGGTCCCCGCTCGGTTGCTATTTTTTTGGGGGAGAAAGGGGAGCTTTTTTCCTCCCTCTTTTTTTTCCTCCTCCTTTTTCTCCCTGCCCTTCCGATTTCTTTTCTTTCTTTCTTTCTTTCTTTCGTTCTTTCTCATTCTTTCTTTCTTTCTCATTCTTTCTTTCTTCGGAGGAAGAAGAGGAGAGGGAGGTGTTTGGGGTGCTTTTTTGTTTTTTCTTTCTTTTGTGGACAATCGGCAGCTTTTCTGCTTTTGTTGCCCAGCCAGCCAGCCAGGCGAAGGGAGACCCCAGGCGAGGTCTCCTACTGCACACCCCCTCCCAAAAACCTTAGCCGTCCCTTTCTGCAGGTAACGTTGTGCTCTCTCGCTCTCTCTCTCCCCTCTCTCTCCCCGCACCCCTCTTTTCTCTCCTCCTCTTGTCTGTCTGTCTCTCTCTCCCCCCTTTTAAAAACACCTCTCTTTTTCTCTCTCGGTTTTTTCTTCTTTGAAGGGTGGGCGCTGGACTGAACCGAACCTGTTTGATGGGGGCCTGGGGGTCTCGGGCAAAGGGGCTGGGGGGTCAGCCCTCTGTTTGTGTGTGTGTGTGTGTGTGTACGCGCGCGTGTGCGCTCAGGGCTTCCTGGCTGCTTTGGGTGGCTTTGTTATCGGGTGGGAAGAAAAGTGAAGGGACGGGTGGAAGAAACCAACCCCCCAAGTCTGGCACAGGCCTGGCCTCTCTCCCTCCTCTCGCTCCCTCCTCCGGCCAAGCGGGTGGGTGGGCGGTCAGGCCTGGGTCCCGTCTCGATGGCACCCAGATGCCCCCCCCCCACCGCCCCGGACGAAGCACAGACCGGAGACCAGCTGGCCCCGGCTGGGCGCAGGCCTGCTGAGTACCTTCACGTTTGGGTACCCGGCCCATCCAGGAGGGGGTGGCACGGGGGTGGGGGGAGAGCAGAATTCGCACCTGGCTCTCCTCCTCGGAGTTGCTCCTATCCCAAGCTGGCTCCGATTGGGGATCCCAGGTGGGGCGAGAACTTGCCAGTGGCCCGAGCCGGTCCAGGGAGGGGAAGGTTATCTCTTGCACCTTCCTCGGACATTTGGCCTCCTCCTCCTCCTCCCTCCCACCCCGGGCCATCTCCGTGACAACAACCCAGGATTTCGTCCAGGGGCCTTGAGTTCAAGGGCAGTTGACAGCGCTGCCCCCCCCCACCCCCCGCGAGCAGCCGTCTGCTTCCAGCTCGTTGGGATGCCCGACTCGGGATCGAAGCAGCAAACTAGGAATCCTGGCCAGGTTGCAGGGAAAAGCCCTTCCCTGGATGAGTTAGGATCGGGGGGCGGGGGCGGGGAGGGGCGCGTTGAGAGGAGTGCAAAATCCGGTGGAAGTTGCTAAGCCCGAGGAGTTCCTTTAAATAGCTCCGGGGTGGATCTGGTCCCTTTGGGATTCCGGGCTCTGAATGGAGGATCTGGTATGGGAGGGATCCTCTTTCTTGGCTGCCTGCTGATTTTTGGATTCCTTTCTCCAGCTGGGAAACACAAGGAGGGTCGACCCACACCCACACACACACACACTTTCGGGGTTGGGCAACTTCCAACTTTGCGAAGGGGGGCAAGTCACACACAACCAAATAATGTGCTGCATGGTGTGTGTGTGTGTGTATTTTGGGGAAATCGGACAAAAGAGCCTGATCGGTGGCAGGGGTGGCACGGCGGGGGGGGAGCGATGGCATCAGCGTTTGGGGGAGCTGAGTTGTGGGAGTTTGGGGGCGGGGGGGGGCTGTGTGTGTGTGTGTGTAGCAGGCGTGTCGAGGGTTGTCACTCGGCAAGCAGATTGGGAAGAAGGCAAGGGAAGTTTCGGGGTGCGAAAAGTTTTGCGTTGGGTTTCTAACTGCCCCCCCTCTCTGGGAAACCCTTTCTCTCTGTCTCTCTTGTATTGGGAGCAACCGGGAGAAAATGGGAAATTTTAGTTGTATTGTCGGTAGGAAACTGGGCTGGCTGGCGGCGGCGGGTCCTCGGAGCTCGGGAACGGGACAGCGATGGATGGAAAGGGGGCATTTTGTAGGCCGGTGGAAGTTGGGGTGAAGTTGGAGTCCAGGTGGAGAGAGGAAAAGGGGCCTGTCTGCAATTAAACGGGGGGGTGTCTCCCCAGTATTCTGCTTCCTTGCTCAGCCAGCCTTGACTTTCCGGCACCTGGGGATGGACAGCTGCGGCCATGCGGCCAGAGGGAGAGAGGGATGAAAGAGAAACTTTGCCCGCGGAAAAACCTCCTGCCAAAGCCAAAAAAAAAAAAGACAACACAAGGGCTGTTTTGTTGAAGGGCAGAATTGGGGTGTGGGGGGATTTGGGGTGGGGTACGACGTTAGAGGAAGTCTGTGAAAATGAAACCGGGGACGGGGGCGGCATTGTCTCGGTGTCTGCTTTCCCAAAAGGTGGCCAGTGTTCCTGAGCATGTACAGAGTGGTGGGTTTTTTTTTGGGGGATTTTTGTACACCTGGCAGTTGAGGTGGAGACGGGGGAAAGCCGCGTCTGGAAGTTCAGCGGGGGGTGATGAGGAGGAGGGATGTATGTGTCTGCCAGCCGTTCGCTGTGTCCCCCCCCCTCCATCCAGGTGTTTTTAAAAGGGGGTGCCTGGCCCTTTAAGAGTGCCCAGGTGAGCCCGGCAGGGTGTGTGCAGCCAAGCAAGGAAGGTGGCACCAACCGGTCTGGCAGGCAACCGACAGCCTCCTCGCGAGAGTGGGGCGCTGAGGACGGACCGGCCAGGTGAGGCCCCTGGGCCGAATTCTGCTCCGGGAGTGGCGGGGACTGGGAGTTGTTTTTGGGGGGGCGGGGGGATGTCAACGCGATAGGTGTAGGTGCATGTGTGTTGTGTGCGTGCAGATATGTTTTTTCTTCTTTTCCTTGGGCTTTTAAACCGAGGCGGTCTGGGTGCCAGAGCGGGGTCCCGTAGCTCAGCTAAGAAATGGCGTGCAGGTAGAAAAGAGGGGGGGCAGGGGTCTCCCCTTCTCCTTCCCCCCACCCCCGAAAGGCTTTTGAACCGGGCAAGTGAACCCAGCTTACTTTCTGCCCCAGGAATATTTGTGGGAATGGGGTGGGCGGCCAGGCGCCACAGAGGCAGGCCTGGGGTGGGTCACGTGAGGTCATCCAGACGGCTCTCTGAGGATGAATGACAGATTTATACACACACACACACACACACACACACGCACGCACCCCAGAAATTTTCTTCCAACTCAGGTCACATGGGTCCCGAGTGGCAGAGGCTCCTGGGAGGGAAGGGCTCCCCTCCTGCGCCTCCTTTTCGAGCGGCGGGATGTGGGCAGAGCGCCGCGGAGTCAGGGCAAACCTGGTTGAGAACAGCGAAGCAGAGGTATACCACGGAGCCCCCAGTAGGCACTTCCGGCTGGCCTGGACTACGGTTCCCATCCCCACACACCCCCGGCCGCCACTCGGGGTGGGGCGGGGTGTCAGCCCTTGCCCCGTGATTCTTCTAATTTCTGGGTGAAATTAGCATTTTCCCCAACCTGGGAAAGTTTTAAAAAAACAAAAGAGAAAAGAAACCGAGACCAGTTGTGAAACCTTTTTTGTTTTTTTGCACAATTAGGAAGTGCCTTTTTCTTCTTCATCTTCTTCCTCTTCTTCCTCCTCTTCCTCCTCCTCCTCCTCCTCTTCTTCCTCTTCTTCTTCCTCTTCCCCTTCTCCTCTTCCTCCTCCTCCTCCTCCTCCTCCTCCTCCTCCTTCTGCGTGGGATTGTGGCTTTGGCTAAGTTTGTGGCCTTCCCTCCTGGCTTGAATTTGGGCTTGGCGGATGAGGCCAATGGGTTTTTTTGGTGGTAGGAGAAACCATCCCCGAAGGGCTTTGGTGGGGGTGCCGGTTTGCCGTGCGCCTGTGGGTCTGTTGTCTTAACACCCACTCAACTCTTTTTTTTTTAGACGGACCTGTTGGAAGACGTCATCACAGGAGGTTTAAATATATATATTATATTATTATATATTTGAAATCATCATCAGGTTTAAAAATAAATAACGTGTGCTTAAACCTGGTGATGATTTAGTGTGTGCGTGTATAACGTGTGTGTGCATGCATGTATATATATGTGTGTGTGTGTGCGTGTGTGTGTGTGTACATATACACACATGCACACACACATATATATATGTATATATATATACACGCACACACACAAATACACACACAAATACAGATACATACACATGTGTACACATCCGCTTTGATGACATATATATGATTTTATATATATATATATATACTAGCTGGATACCCGTGATTCGCTATGAAACTATGTGGTTGGGCTTAGTTTTGGGGGAGAAAAATAAGAGGGAACCAAATATCTGCCTCTGCCTACCAGCATCCATCAATATTTATCTGGCTAGCATCCAGTCAGTGTGTAAGAGAGTTGAGGGCTGCTTGGAAACTGAAAGAATATTTGCCGCGTGAGCAAAGAGACAGCAAGGAGCCTGGGCATGGCTTAGCTCAACTGTTCTGTACTAAAGCTGTTTGGTGCTGTGAAACTGAAACTCCTCTGCGTGTGTTTTTTGCATTTGGAAGAGATTTCTTTTCAGGTGGGGAGGGGGAGTAAGACTCCTTAGCATCAGAGCCTGTTAATAATAATAATAATAATAATAATAATATAGGAAATACTCTAAATGCTCAGAGGGTCATTTGGAAAAATCCTTTCTTAGGGAGCCCCTAGAAGCCAAGAGGAACATACGGGCCAACTTTCAAGATTGTAGGCTTGATAGTTCTGGAGATTTTGTGATGATGCGTGAGTGGTGTTTCGCTTTTATAGATAGATAGATGTATGTATACACATGCACAAATACAGATATATGCATACACATGTATACACGTCTGCATTGATGACATATCAAAGCAGATGTGATCAAAGCAGATGTGTTTAATGTGTATGTATGCATCTATTTGTGTGTGTGTTTATATGTGTGTGTGCGTGTGTGTGTTTATATATGTATATATATATATATATATATATATATATATATATATATATATATATATATATATAAACTCATATAGATGTGTGTGCGTGCTATATATAATCAGTGTGTGTGTGTGTGTGTGTGTGTTAGTTACCATCCATTTTTAAAATTGGGTATTTTGTAGAATGCCAAAAATTGGGACATCAAAGTACGAAACGCTTAATATTTTCACGCATTTCCTAGTCCAAAGTTTGGACTACCTTCAACTTACGACCACAACGAAGCCCAAAATCTTTATGGCTAAGCATGACGGTTGTGAAATGTGCTTTGTCCCGTTTCACAAAACCTTTCTTGCTGTCGTCATTAAGCAAATCGCCAGTATCGTTAGGTTAGTCACCTCGTCATTAAGCGAATCCGGCTTCCCCCATTCCAACTTTGCTGGTCGGAAGGTCACGTGACATACTCCCCCTCCCGGGGGGGAGGATGCTGCAACTGTCATAAACTTGAATCAGTTGTCAAGCATCTGGATGTAAGTCATGTGACATGGGCTCGGGACAATGGTTGTATGCGTGAAAAATGGTCCTAAGTCGCTCTTTTCAGCGCCATTGTAACTTCGAACGGTCACTAAATGAACTGTTGTAAATCAAGGACTACCTGTATGTCATTCCTGATCTTTTTTCTCTTGCTTTTCTTAAGAAAGTCCTATATACTTTATTTCTTTTTTGTTTTCATATGTCTTTTCAATAAAAGATTAGAATTAGGGTTAGAGTTACGGATTAGGATTAGGGCTTTAGTTAGGGTAGGATTAGAGTTAGGGTTAGGATTAGGGTTAGGGTTAGGGCTATAGTTAGGATGGGGTAGGGGTAGGGTTGGAGTTAGGGTTAGGGTTAGGGCTTTAGTTAGGATGGGGTAGGGTTAGGGTTAGGATTAAGATTAGGGTTAGGGCTTTAGTTAGGATTAGGATTAGAGTTAGGGTAATCCTAACCCTAATCCCCTAACTCCTTTCATGATTGTCCCTTCATACTTTGCCTGAATACCTCTTGTCATTCTGCAAAACAATACCTTGGTATTATATATTATGTCCAGGGGTTGTGTTTTTGTGTGTGTGCGCGTGTGTGTATTTGTGTGTGTGTATGTAGCATATTAAAATAACTCAGATATTTTGTGTTTTGCCTAAAAATGTCACGTATTCTGTATGTCTCCTAGGCATTATATAAACCACATGCCAGCTTTTTACACACTTGTCAGTCACACAACAGAAAGTCCTTGGATTACGGCAGTTTGTTCGGTGACTGCTCGGAATGTTTTTTTTTTTAAAAAAAAAACATGAAATGACTTTACAGCCATTTTTTTACACTTAACGACCGGCACAGCGTCCCCGCGATCGCGTGGATCAAAACTCCTTGGCAAAACCGTCTCTTATTTTACGATGGTCGCATGCGTCCCTGGAGTCACGCTGTCTCCTTTTGCGTCCTTCCGGTGAGCAACGTCAAACGGGGGGGAGCTGGATCCACTTAACGACCGCGTGGCTGCGGGGATCAACTTAACCGGAACGGCCTTAAAATTGGACCCAATTCGCTTGACAAACGTTGGACTCCCTTCAGGTCGTAAATCGAGGACTACACACACACACACACACACACACACACACACATAAAAATCTATATATTCCTGAGACCGCCTGAATCTTTCCCAATAGCGAATTTTTTTTGAATCGCTTTGGCCCCCGAAATACCCAAAATAATGAAATAAAAATGTTCTTTTCTTTTCACTTTTTCTAACTTTATTCCACGCTGTCTGGCCCGGCCTCCCCTGGGCCTGTTTTCCTTCACACGCCGATGTCACCAGTGCGACGAAGCTGCGTCGCCCCCCCACAGATCTCAGTGCTTCCTCCCCCCCGCCCCGATTTTTTTATAGACATTTCCCCCACCCCCCGCACACACACACACACACACATAGATATTATTTTATCTGTGTTTGTGCGTTTTCAACACTTTGTCTTATCGTAGGAAGGAGGAAGGTTGGGCCACGGGTTTGTGGGTGGGTGGGAGTTTGTGGCTGGCTGACGCTTCCGGGAACTGGGGGTGGTGGGGAGAAGGAGGGCGAGAAATGGCTTCAGATGGTTGCTCTTGTGTGCTTGTGTGCGTATGTGTTAGTGCGTATGTGTATACACACCCAGGCCGCTCACTTTTAACTGTTTCCACCCTCCGTCGCTCACAGGTGGCAAGTAAGTCGAGGGTGTCTTTTTGTCTGGGGACTTTCTATATGGTGCTCCTACGGGGTCTGTTTCCGCGCACCCCTCCCCGCCACTAATTATAGGTGGTCCTCAACCTTACGACCATAACCGAGGCCAAAGATTGAGGCTGCAAAGGGAGACATTTGTTCCGTGAGTTTGGGTCCCGTTTTACGACTTCCCTCGCCATTGCCATCGTTAAAGGAGCAGCAATGCCAAAACTGAGATATCCGGCTAGGAAACGCTTCACATCTTCACACGTTTTCCCACGCGATCGTTAAGTCGCTTTGTCGTAACTTCGAGGACTTGCCAGAGCAAATGTTTGTTGAAATGAGCCGAACGCCAAAATTGGGACATCAAAACGACAAAACGTTTCGTAATTTCACACTTCCTAGATGCTCTGCGTCCTAATGTAACGCCCGGTCCTCGACTTAGCGACTGCAACCGAGCCCAAACTTGGTGAGGCTTAAAGTGAGACCTTAGGGGAGCGTTTGCCCCGTTTCCCAACCTTTAATTGCCGCTGCTTTTGAGCGAATCGCTGCCTTTGTTTTGGTTAGTCCCTCCGGTCGTTAAGCGAATCCGGCTTCTCCAGGCAGAAGGTCAGAATCGTGTGAGGCCCAAGATGCTGCGACCGTCGTAAACGTGAGCCAGTTGTCAAGCGTCCAAACATAAGTTGCGTGACACAGGGACGATACAACGGTCGTAAGTGTGAAAAAGGGGCATATGTCGCTTCCCCCCCCCGCAGTGTCGTAACTTTGAACGGTCACTAAGCGAATGATTGTAAGTCAAGGACTGCCTGTGGATCAGTGATCCTCCGCTGCTCCATCAGGAGAAGCAAGCCCAATGCCATGCTTTTTAGATGGTCTCGACTTATGACCACAGTCGTAAGTTCAGAAGCCCGACAAAACATGCTTTGTAGGTGATCCTCAACTTACGACCCCAGTGGAGGCCAGAATTTCCACGATTAAGTTGTTGAGTCGCATCCGATTTTATGAACCTTTTGGGGGGGGAGGCCACAGCCGTTAAGCGAATCGCTTTTCGACTGTTGAATGAATAGCACGACTCTTAAGCGAATCTGTCCTCCCCCCCCCCCCCATTGACTATGTTTGTTGTAAGGTTGCACCCGTTGTAAGTACACGCCAATCGCCAAATGTGGAGTATGTGACCCGTTGCAGTGGTTGTACGCGCGAGGGATGATCGTAAATCGCTTTGTCGTAACTTCGAAGAGTTTGCTAAGCGAACGTTCATAAATCAAAGGACTAGCTGAGCCTCGCGTATTTCTCTCAAAATCCATATTTTTCTCCCCCTTTCCCTATTGGAATAAGCCTGGCTTATTCAGACGCACAGGGGTAGTCCTCGACTTACGACCGCAATCGAGCCCAAGGTTTCCATCACTAAGCAAGACATTTCATTGGCGAGTTTTTGCCCTCCCTTTCTGGCCGCGGTTGCTCAGCGGATCGCTGAAGTTGTTATGATGTTTAGTAACCCGGTCGTTAATTGAATCTGGCTTCCACCTCAGCGTCGCTCCGCGTGAGACACCCCCACCCACCCCCACACACGGGACTCTGCAACCATCGCAAATACGAGTCAGTTGTAGAGTGGGGATGCTGCAATTGTCGTCGGCTGCAGTTATTGTGTCCTGAGTCATTTGTTTTCAGTGTCGTTGTAACTTCAGTCGCTTGAGTGAACTGTTGTAAGTTGAGGACTATCTCTGTAGCTCTCCCCTCATCCCAGATTGTGTGCTGGGGTAGATGGGCTTTGGAGTCCAGGACACCACTAGCTCAACCAGGTCGCTTAATGGTCTTAGGAATGTTTGGATCTGTAGGCAGTCCTCAATTTGTGTCAAGAATTGGGGATTTTTCTGTGGCTGTTAAATGAATCGCACTCGATACAGGCAGTTCTCAACTTATGACCACATTGGAGCCCAATATTTATGTTATGAAGGGAGGCATTTGTTTAGGGAGCTTGGCCCCGTTTTACGACTTGCCTTGCTTGCCATCTTGGTGAAGCGAAGCACCACCGTTGTTAAATGAGTAACCCAGTCGTTAACGTGAATCCGGCCTCCCTGTTGACTCTGCTCGTCAGAAGTTTGCAAAAGGGGAATCGCGTGGCCCCCAGGAACACCGCCACCATCGTAAGTGTGAGGCGGTTGCCCTTCACGTGACCACGGAGAAGCTGCAACGGTCGTAAGTATGAAAAATGGCTGTAAATTGTAAATTTTCGAGGTCAGCGTCACTTCGAATGGTCGCTAAGTGAATTATTGTAAGTCAAGGACTACCTGTGTTATATACCTCCTCCCCCGATAACTGCAGTTGCGAGGAGAATCTTGCGGATGTGAGGAGAATCTAAGCGAATCTGACTTGGGTTTGGTTTGGAAGCTGGCCGGGAATCGTCACGTTGATGGCGCTTGTCGTACATAAATGACAGTTGTAGACTAGCGCGTCATTTGGATCTCATGACCGTGAGGTTGTAAGTGCGAGGATCGGTCATTAATTTCTGTCCTCGGTGCGATGGTGACTGGAGAGTCGCTGAATGAATCTCTGCAACGAGGACTAGCTATGAATACGTTGCTTAAATGCAATCCGATAACTTTGCTTGGTTGAGAGTCCTCAATCTTATGACTGCACTGGAGCCCAACATTCTTGTTGCTAAGCGAGACATATTGATAAGTGAGTTTCTCCCCCCCCCCCCCTGCAATTTAGGACCTTTCCTGTCATCGCTAAGTGCCGTCGCTAAGTGAGTCACGAAGGTTAGGTGAATCACGTGAGCCCGGGACACTGCGGCCGTCGTAAGTATGAGACAATTTACCAAGCATCTGAATTTTGATCACGTGACCGCCGGGAGACTGCAGCGGTAGTAAGTGTGGAAAACGGCCGTAAGTTCCTGTTATCCGTGCCGTTGTAACTTCAAATGGTCACTAAGCGAACTGAAGTCGAGGATGGCCCGTAGTCAATGCTAGCGTGGTGTTTCTCAGCCTGGCTGGCTTGAAGATGGCTGGACTTCAAAACCCAGACCCCCTCCAGCCAGCATGCCTAAGCATGAGGTGGACTTCCACTCCCAGAATTCCCTAGGCCCTGTGCTTTAAAATGGATGGACTTCCGCTCCCAGAATTCCCCCAGCTTGTGGGAATTCTGGGAGTGGAAGTCCGCCTGTCTTCCAAGTGCATTGAAGCATCGTGCTAGAGTCTAGACAGAAACAGGTTGGCCAGCTTGTTCGAAACCTGCTTATTCCGGGCTGCCTTTCCAGTTTCCAGTGGGAATTTGAATCCAACACAGCTCAGCCCCACAAGGCAGTGTGGGTGTGTTGCTGTGCGCTTCGATTTCCCCAAGACAACGAGTGTGTTTGTGAGGCCGAAAAAGCAGGAAGGGGGAGAGAACTGAACCTCTGAATTTCGCAATTCCACGGGAATTGACAGAAGTTAGCTAGCTGAAGATTGGCCTTTGGAAGAGGAGGGGGCTTGGTTGGAATCGGGCTGGGGGCTGGAGATAGAATTCTCCAGAAGTTACTGGTAGTCCCCGATTTGCAACAGTTTACTTAACGTTCCAAGTTACAATGGCACTGAAAAAAGTGATTTAATAACCGTTTTTCACACTTGTGACCGTTTCCGCGTCCCCTTATGGTGACAGGATCAAAATTCAGCTGCTTGGTCGCTGACTCGTCTTTACGACAGTCGTGGTGTCCCTTTTGCGACCTCCCCAAAGTCTAGGGGAGGGAAACCAAACTCACTTAATGATGGTGTCGCTAGCTTTAACAGCTGCCGTGATTCACTTAACAACGGCGGGGGAGAAAGTCTGCAACTTCACTTAGCAGCGGGAACATCGGGCTCAATTTCGGTCGTACGTGGAGGACTGCATTGGAGTCCCTGAGCCGGAGTGCTGGTTTTTCCACGTGGAGAGGAAGAGACAGGAAAAACGAGACAGACTTGAATAACATCCGTCCGTCTCCTGGCTCGGTGGTGCCGAAAGCGAAATGATGGATGTGCAAAGGTTGCACGCTTGAACCGTGGGACGGCCTGTCAGACTGTGGGGGAAGTACCTGCTTGCACACCTGAGTTGGGGTCATGCAAGCCCACCCGGCCCCCAAAATTCTTCTCCCATCTGCTTGTGTGATATCTTACAGCAGCGTTTGAAGGTGCGGGGACTTCAACTCCCAGCATTCCTTAGGCAGCCATACTTTAAGAAGGTGGACTACGACTCCCAGAACTCCCAAGCCTGCCTGCTTTAAGAGGTGTGGACTTCAACTCCCAGAATTCCCCAGCCAGCATGATTTAAGAGGGATTTGATCCTGTGATGGTCATAACTGCAAGGACCAGGTCATGAGTCATGGGTTTTTTTTCCCCGCCCAGTGACATCGTAACTTGGAACAGGCACTAAAAGAATCGTTTTAACTTGAGGGCTGCTTTGAACAGTTGCTAAAGGGGTGGTTTCGAACTCAGTTCTGCTTGGAACGGTCGATGAATGGGCGGTTGTAATTCGAGGACTGGCCAGGATGCATTTTTTTCCTTGAAAGGCACCTCTGCAAAATGCGGGGAGTCCTCGGTTTTACGACCACAGTGGCGCCAAAAAAATTTCTGTGGCTGAGCAAGACCCGTTCTTAAAAGAGCTTTGCTCCAGTTTACGGCCTTCCTGGCCACCGTAGTTCAGGGAATTGCCACGGTTGTTAAGTGAGTCACACCATTGTTAAGTGAACCTGTTTTTTTAACCCTGTTGACTTTGCTTGCCGGAAGGTCGCAAAAGGGGATCATGTGACCCCTGGGAGGCTGGGAGCGTCATAAGTACGAGTCAGTTGCCGAGCGCCCGAAATTTGGATCGTGTGACTGTAGAGGGCTGCAACGGCCTTTGTGTGAGAAAACTGTCACTAAACGAATGATTGTAAGTCAAGATTAGCAGTCCTGAGCTGGTTGGCCCTTCTAACACCCTCGAAAGGAGCTAACAGAGTGGGAGGGAAACCTGGAGATCTTCTAGTCCAACCCACTGCTTAGGTAGGAAACCCTATACCACTCCAGACAAATCTCTGTCCAATCTCTTCTTAAAAGCCTCCAGTGTTGGAGCAGCGGGTCGGACTAGACGACCTCCAAGGCCCCTTCCAGTTCTATTCTGGCCTAAATGGCTGTCCAATCTCTTCTTAAAAGCCTCCAGTGGTGGAGCATCCACAACTTCTAGTGGCAAGCTGTTCCACTGGTGAATTGCCCTCAACTGTTAGGAAATTGCTCTTTAATTCCAAGGTTGCTTCTCTCGTTGGTTAGTTTCTATCCATTGCTTCTTGTCCTGTGTGGGGTTGGACTAGATGACCTACAAGGCCCCTTCCAGCTCTGTCCTGCCTTCCTGTGCTTTGGAGAATAGGTGGACTCTCTTCCTCTTTGTGGCAGCCTCTCAGTCAGTCAGAATAGAATTGGAAGGGACCTTGGAGGTCTTCTAGTCCAGCCTGCAGTCCCTCAAGTATTGAAAAACTACTCTCGTGTCCCGCTCAGACCTCCTTTTCACTAGATTAGACCTCTCCAATTCCTACAACCTTTGTAGTTTTTTAAAGTCTCCAAGCCTTGAATCATCTTAGTTGCTTTTCTCTGCGTTCTTTCCAGAGTCTCGACACCTTTTTTACTTCTTTTTTTTTTTCGCATCGTGGCGAGCAAGCGATATACCCCTCCCTTGCTAAACTAATTAACCTAATAAGCTAATTAATCTGGGTCAGGATAGGTGGCCATCCTCAGGAGGGGGGGGTGCTAGTCCCGAAATACCACGCCGAGACCCCTGGGCCCGACCAGCTGCTTTGGCCGACTCAGGAAGAGGTTACATCACGAGACGCAACCGATTGCGCCAGATTGCATCATGAGGCCAAAGACGGCAGCTGGCGCATTTGCCGAGTCCATGCGCCGGAGCATTTCCCCATCCACCCTATCGGGGGCAGGAAGCTGGGATTCGAAAGTGCTATAAAGCCCACAAGGGTTAAGTTTTTCTCTCCCCCCCCCAAAAAAGGGGGGTAGGTTTTCCTTAAAAGGGTAGGGGGTGTTCGTGGGATTAAACCCTTTCGAAGCGTTTCGGGAGCTGGCGATGGGTTCATAGGCCAAGATTTAAAAACACGATTAAAAAAAAAAAAAAGAGAGGTGTTTTAATTGGATTCGGTTCTACAATTTCAAGTCTGTTTATCAGGGACCCTGGAGATCATCTAACCCAGCCCCGTATGGTCTCTTCTTAAAAGGTCTTAAAACTCCCCCCCAATGGATGTGGGATGCTTCTGGCTGGCTACTTGATTATATCCGTCCCAAGCTCCCGAGCGCGTGATTTGATTTTTTTTTTTAAAGAAAAACAAGTCCTTGACTTACGACCAATTCGTTTACTGACCGTTGGAAGTTTACAACGGCACGATGAAAAAAAAAAGGTGACTTGGGAAAGTGGTTCGCACTTATGCCCTTGGCAGCAGGCCCGTGGTCGCACGATCAAAAAACGTTGGACAACCAACTCGTGTTTATGACGGCCATCGTGCCCCAGGATCGCGCAATTTCCCTTTTTTGCGACAAGCGAAGCCAGACGCCCTGAACAACCATCTCCCTAACTTTTAACGACTGCAGTGATTCACTTAAACAACGGTGGCAAGGAAGGCTTCTAAAAACAGGACAAAATTCGCTTCATGGAGGTTTCGCTTAGCAACAGGCGCTTGGTGGCGCTTCCATTGTGGTTGTAAGTCAAGGACTTGCCTATATTTGGGGCCTGGGTTCCCGCACACGCAAAACATCAGTGCGTGGCGGGCGAGTTCTGCTTGGGTAGCCTGGAGAGAACCCAGCAGGCCGATTTCCGTCGGGATTTACACGGGGTATGTGTGTGTTCTTGTGGCTCTTGCGCGGCTCCACGTTTCGTGCGTGCACACACACAAAGACACACACAAAGACACAGGATCTCCCTTGCCCTCGTGGGTGGCTCGGCAGGGATGCTTACGCCACGAGGCTGTGCTGTGTTCATTGTCTGGGGGCAACAGGGCAGCCTTTATCCTCGCCAGGCCGGAGATGCCATCCGCTATGCCTCGTTTTCCCCGCGGAAGGTCTCCTTTTAGAGACCAACTGAGGCCAAAGCTGTGAGGACGGGAACGTGGGGGCGGGCGTTACCCCAGTCTGTGTGTCTGACGCACATCAAAACATAATATGGATTGTGGCGGCCAGCGTCTTGACATACTTGAGGTCCTTGGCGGTGCTTGACCCTAGTTGTTTCATCTTGCGGACATTTCCATGACCCAACTAGAGAACATCATCAGTGCTAGTGAGTGTGGAGTTTGGAAACTCCCCAAGCGAACTGCACGCCCTTCTAGCACTGATGCTGTCACCTAGTTGGGTCGGGAAATGTCTGCAAGAAACAAACAAACTCCGGGAACACTGAAGACCCCACCGTAATAGTTGTCTTCGGTGTCCTCCTCCCTTCTAGTACTGATGATGTTACCTAGTTGGGTCATGAAATGTCTGCAAGAAACCACTAAGGTCAGAGAGTACCAACCTTCCCACAGTTGTTGTCTTCCTCCTCCTCTTCCTCCTCCTCGTACTGATGATGTTACCTAGTTGGGTCATGAAACAACTGCAGGGAAGCAACCAATCTCAGAGACCACCAAGGACCCCATCCCCACAGTTCAACCCTGCACTTCAAATATTCTCTCCTTTTGACTGCTTGACCCGCAGACCTCTCCCAAACCGTGACCGTTATGTCTCGGTCCGCACCTGAGACTTAAAGTCACGAAACCGCGTGCAGAAACACGACGGGGGAGCTCATCCCTCAAGGCGTGCAGTAGAGAACACGGCGATACAGAAACGGCAAAAAAACAACATCCGTTGCGCCATCCCGGCGTCCGCCCCGGGCCATCGTACTTGCGTCCTGAAGTCTGATGCTCGGTTGCCATCGGGCTGGGCCCGGCGTTGTGTAATCTCACCCCGCACGCACACACACACACGGTCGTGTTGTGAGACTTTGTGACTAAAGCAGGTTTGGGGCAAGGGGGCAAGAGAGGTCACAGGATTGCTTGTGGGCGTGTGGGTTAGCGGGCAGGTGTTGCCCACACGGGAACCACGTCAAAAGAGGCTGAGTATCCTGTGGCCTTCCTTTTTCTCTGACAATCCGGCCCAGGTGTAATGTGCGGAGTCCTCCTCCTGGCCGGATTGGGGGCGTGTCTTCCGCTGTTCTACACCAGCCCCCCGTTCAGCCGAACAAGGGGACCAACCATTTCGGGATAAGGTACCGCTCGCGTACAACCACAGCCGAAACAAAACGGCCCATCGCTACTCCGTGAGATGGGTTGTTGAGTTTGGCCCCCGGTTTTACGACCCGCCACGGTTGTTAAATGAATCCGACCTCCCTGTGGCTTAACCGAAGGTCGCCAAAGGGGTGGCGTGACCAGGGACGCTGCAACCATCATAAATATCGACAGCGGCCGAGCCTCCGAACTTGGGTTCACGCTGCAACGGGCCTAAGTGTGAAAACGGTCTTCAGCACCATTGCAATTGTGAACGGTCACTAAACGGAACAGTTGTAAGGCGAGGACTACTTGTAGAACTGAGCCAAGTCTCCAGATGTCCATGTGCTGTGATTCTTCCGGGGTCCCTTGCAGGAACCTTCCTCCTCCTCCTCTTCCTCCCACTCGGATCCAAGCCATTCTCAACTTACTACAATAGTTCATTCAGCAACTGTTTAAAGTGACAACGGCACGGATAAAAGGGACTTACGGCCACTTTTCACGCTGGGCGACGTTGCAGCAACCCCAGGGTCAAGCGATCGAAATTCGGAGGCTTGGCAAACGATTCCTATTTATGACGGTCGCGATCCTCTTTTATGATCTTCTGACAAAGAACGTGAATGGCGGAAACCAGATTCACTTAACAACCATGTCATTAACAACTGAAGTGATTCGCTTACCAGCCGTGACAAAGAAAATAGCCAAACGGGGCCAAATTAATGGAATAAATGTTTCGCTTAGCGACAGAAAATGGTGCTCGATGGCGGTTGTATATCGAGGACTACTTATAACGCTACCATGCCACAAGACCCTCACTCTTACTCTCCCCTCCTGGGGTTTTTTTTTTGGGGGGGTCTCTTTTCAGCAGAGAGATTGTCTTTTAGGTGTGTGTGTGTGTGCGCGTGCGTGTGTGCGTTTTTGAGGGGATGTCACCATTTTGCAAGTCAGCAGCGTGGCCAATTTCGGCGGTGCAGGTTGGCGAGGAATGTGGCGCGCCACACGTGTGACGGGAACAGACGGACCCGGCTATCTTTTCCGGGGGCGGAGAGAGGTGAACACAAACAAGAGGTTTACCTTGGGGGAGTGAAAACTAGGCTGGGATGGAGGGGAGACACGGGCTAATCGGGGGTGGGGTTCAGGCCAGTTCACCTGAACCGTTAGTTCCAGCGACTAGTTCGCCCGTCCCACTTGCTCCTGCCCAGGTCGCGCACTCACCGAGCCGGTCGTTATACCGGGTGGGATCCTACCACTGCCCTTAAACGCTTTCGTTCTTCTTTTCTTTACAGAGTCGGCGTCCGCACCATGGCGGGAGAGTAGCCGTACCCCCCCACCAGCCACGCCTCGTGGCCCGAGACGGCACATGGGCCCAGTGTGGGGGGAACCAGCCCAAGAGAAACCGGCGAGGGGAGCATGGTCCTCCTCTGGTGAGTGGCCGAAGCAGGCTCCCCATGCGGAGTTGCCACCTTGTTCCGTGCGTGTTTCCCGTTGGGGCGCCCGTTGTTTCGTTTCGCACCATTAACCAGCCGTCCTCGACTTAATGGACCCCCCAACTGAGGCAGGAACGTCCGTTGGGAAGCGCGACGTTAGTTAAGCCTACAGCACAGGTAGCCCTTTATTGACGGCGGCAATTAAGCCCTTAAAATTGTTTGTCGCGAAGCAAAACACAGGTAAGTCCTCGACTTACGATGACAGTTTGTTTAGTGGCCGGAGTTACGACGGCACCGACAAAAGGAACGTAGGACCATTTCTCACACTTTGACCGTTGTATAGCGGCACCGGGGCACATGATTTACGTTCGGGGGCTTGACAACAGTGGACTCACACTTATGACGGTCGCAGCAGCGTCCCGGGGTCAAGCGATTCCCCTTTTGCGACTTTCTGACAAGCAAAGTCAATGGAAAGTCCAATTCACTTAATGACCATGTTACTAATTTTAACGTCTGCAGTGATTTGCTTAACGAATGCGGCAAAAAATAATAATAATCGTAAAACTCGCGTAGCAAATTTCTCACTGAACGTGAATTTTGGGCTCTGTTGCAGCTGTAAGTTGAGGACTCCCGGTCGTGAAGGGAGTTTTGCCACATTTTATGACCTTCCTCGCCCCGTATGTTAAGGGAATCACTGCAGTTGTTAAGCGAGTAACAGGGTTGTTAAGTGAAATTAGCTTCCCCATTGACTTTGGTCAGCCGAAGGTCACAAAAGGGGATCACAAGGCCCCCAGGACACTGCAACAGTCGTAAGTACGAGTCAGTTGCCAAGTTGACCCTCTGAATTTTGATCATGTGACCACAGGGGTGCCGCAAAAAATAGTCAAAGTGCTGTTGTATCTTTGAATGGTCACTAAATGATGTAATGGATGCTGCCAGTTGAAATCCTTCCCGTGGCTGGAATTTAGTCCTCGACTCGCACCCGTTCATTTAGCAAATGTTTCAAAGTTACAATGGCGTTGAAAATTGACTTGCAACCAGTCCTCATACTTACAACCATCACAGCATCTCCGTAGTCATGCGATCAAAATTCAGGAGCTTGGCCACCGCCGTTTATTTACAACAGTGGCACAGTCCTCTGGTCGTCCTTTCTAATCTTCCCAGCCAAACCTCTGACAAGCAAAGTCGGAATGGGGTGTGTGGGGGAAGCCTGATTCGCTTATCCACCCCCCGATTCACTTAACAACCAAAGTGATTTTTCTCAACAACCCTGGTGTGAAAAAGGTTCGCAAAATCGGGTCCGACTCGCTTATCCTGGCTCAGCCATGGAAATTCAAACTGCCAGCTGTGGCCATAAGTCGAGGACACCTTCCCCCTCCCCAATGTAAATGTTTGGTGGTGGTGCTGGGGGGTCACACAGAACTGCACGCACGAGGCAGCTGTTGGGAGGAGAGAGGAAGTAAGGAAACATGAGAAAGTAAATCCTTGCCAAAGCAGAACGGGTTTTCCGGTGAGCCACCAGCAAATAGATTTATTTTTACAAAATGGAAATTGTGAAATGATGATGACACGTTGGTTGCTTAACTGGCAGCAGCTCAAGGGCTTTTGTTTGGCGTAGCCTTTTGCGGGTCGAAACTTGGATGGGTATGTCACCGCCGTGTGCATCGTTGCACTTTCCCTGCGTATCAAAATCATGCCCTCTCTCTCTCTCTCTCTCTCTCTGTTTCTCACATTCTCTTTCTCTGCCTGGCTCTCTGTGATTGTCTGTCTGTCTGTCTATCTCTATGTCCATCTCTCTCTCTTTCTCTCTCTCTCTCTCTCTCTGTGTCTCTTTCTCTGTCTCAATCTTTCTCTGTCTCCATCTCTTGCTCAGTCTGTCACTCTTTCTCTGACTGTCTGTCGGTCTCTGTCTGTCAGTCTCTCTCTCTCTGACCGTCTCTGTCTCCCTCTCTCTCTCTCCCCGTCTCTCTCTCTGTCTCTTTCTGCCTCTCTCTCTCTCTCTCTCTCTGTCTCCCTCTGTCTTTCTCTCTTTCTCCCCCTGTCTCTCTCGCTGTCTCCCTCTGTCTCGCTCTCTCTCCCTCTGTCTCTCTCTGTCTCTTTCTGCCTCTCTCTCTCTCTTTCCCTGTGTCTTTCTCTCTGTCTCCCTGTCTCCCTGTCTTTCTCTCTGTCTCCCTCTCCCTCTCCCTCTGTCTTTCTCTCTCTGCCTCCATCTGTCTTTCTCTCTCTCTTTGTCTCCCTGTCTCTCTCTCTCTTTCACCCTGTCTCTCTCTCTCTGCCTCCCCCCTCTCTCTCCCTCTGTGTCTTGGCCTCCCTCTCTCTCTCTGTCTCCGTCTGTCTGTCTCTCTCTCCCTCCCTCTGTCTCTCTCTCTCTGTCACTGTCTCTGCCTCTCCTCTCTCTGTGTGTGTCTCCCTCTCTCTCTCCCTCCCCCTCTCTCTGTCTGCCTCCCCCTGTCTCTCTCTCTTTCTCTGTCTCAGTCTCTCTCTCTGTCTCCCTCTGTCTCTGCCTCCCCCTCTCTCTCTGTGTCTCCCTCTCTCTCTGTCTCCCTCTGTCTCTGTCTCTTTCTCTGTCTCCCTCTCTCTCTGTGTGTGTGTGTCTCTCTCTCTGTCTCCCTCTGTCTCGGTCTCTCTCTCCCTCTGTCTCTCTCTCTGCCTCCCTTTCTCTCTGTGTGTCTCCCTCTCCCTCTCTCTTCCTCTCCCTCTGTCTGTCTCTGTCTCCCTGTCTCCGCCTCCCCCCTCTATATGTCTCTGTCTGTCTCTCTCCCTCCGTCTCTCTTTGTCTGTCTGTCTCTCTGCCTCCGTCTCTCTCTCTCTCTCCCTCTCTCTGTCCCTGCCTCTCTCTCTCTCCCCCGCTGTCTCTTTCTCTCTAAGTGTCTCCCACTGTCTCTCTCTCTCCCCGTCTCTCTCTCTGTCTCCCTCTGTCTCTCTCTCTCTGCCTCCCTCTGTCTCTGCCTCCCTCTGTCTCTGTCTCTCTTCCCCCCTCTGTCTCTGTCTCTCTGTGTGCCTCCCTCCGTCTCTGTGCCTATCTCCCTCTGTGTCTATCTCCCTCTGTCTCTGTCTCCCTCTCACTCTGTGTGTCTCCTTCCCTCTCTCTCTCCCTCTCCCTCTTTCTCTCTCTCTGTCTCCCGCTGTCTCTGTCTGTGCCTCCCTCCCTCTCTCTCTGCCTGTCTCCCTCTGTCTCTGTCTCTCTTCCCCCCTCTGTCTCTCTCTCTCTGCCTCCCCTGTCTCTTTCTCTCTCTCTGCCTCTCTCTCTCTGTGTCTCTGTCTGTCTCAGTCTCTCTCTCTCTCTCTCTGCCTCCCTCTCTCTCTCTTTCTGTCTCCCTCTCTCTGTCTCTCTGTGTCTCCCTCTCTCTCATGCTCTCTCTCTGCCTCCCTCTCTCGCTCTATCTCCCTCTATCTCTGCCTCCCCACTCTCTCTCTCCCTCTGTCTCTCTCTCTCTCTTCCTCCCTCGCTCTCTGTCTGTCTCCCTCTATCTCTGTCTCTCTCTGCCTCCCTCCCGCTCTCTCTCTCTCTCTCCCTCTGTCTCTCACTCCCCCTCCCTCTCTCCCCCTCTGTCTCTCCCTCCCTCCCTCTCTGTCTGTCTCCCTCTCCCTCTGTCTCTCTCTCTGCCTCCCCCTCTCTCTGTCTCTCTCTGTGTCGCCCTCTGTCTCTCTCTCTGTCTCCCTCTATCTCTGTCTCTCTCTGTCTCTGCCTCCCACTCTCCCTCTGTCTCCCTCTGTCTCTGTCTCTGCCTCCTTCTCTCTCTCTCTGCCTCCCTATCTCTCTCTCCCTCTCTGTCTCTGTCTCCCTCTGCCTCTGTGTCTGCCTCCCTCTCTCTGTGTGTGTCTCCCTCTGTCTCTCTCTCTCCCCCCCTCTCTCTGCCTTCCCTCTGTCTCTGTCTCTCTCCCTTTGTCTCTGCCTCCCCCCTCTCTTTCTCCTCTGCCTCTGTCTCTCTCTCCCTCTGTCTTTCTCTCTCTGTCTCCTTCTGTCTCTGTCTCCCTCTGTCTACCTCCCTCTGTCTACCTCTGTCTGTCTCTGTCTCTGACTCCTTTTCTCACTCTGTGTCTCCCCCTCCCTCTCTCTCTGCCTCCCTCTCTCTCCTCCTCTGTCTACCTCTGTCTCTGTCTCCCTCTGACTCTGTGTCTGCCGCCCTCTGACTCTGTGTCTCCCTCTCTCTCTCTCTCCCTCTTTCTCTCCCTCTGCCTCCCTCTCTCTCTCTCTGTCCCCCCATCTCTCTGTCTCTCTCTCTGTGTCTCTCTGTCTCTCTCTTTCTCTGTGTGTCTCCCTCTCTCTCTCTGTCCCCCGTTTCTCTGTCTCACTCTGTCTTTCTGTCTCTTTCTCTCCCTCTCTGTGTCTCCCTCTCTCTCTCTCTCTCTGTCCCCCCGTCTCTCTGTCTCCCTCTGTCTTTCTCTCTGTCTCTCTGTGTGTCTCCCCCTCTCTCTCTCTGTCCCCCGTCTCTCTGTCTCCCTCTGTCTTTCTCTCTGTCTCTGTCTCTCTGTGTGTGTGTGTCTCCCTCTCTCTCTCTCTGTCCCCTGTCTCTCTGTCTCCCTGTGTCTTTCTCTCTGTCTCTCTCTGTCTCTGTCTCTGTCTCTCTCTGTGTCCCTCTCTCTCTCTCTGTCCCCCGTCTCTCTGTCTCCCTCTCTCTCTCTCTGTCCCCATCTCTCTGTCTCCCTCTGTCTTTCTCTCTGTCTCTCTCTGTCTCACTCTCCCTCTCTGTGTCTCCCTCTCTCTCTGTCCCCCAGTCTCTCTGTCTCCCTCTGTCTTTCTCTCTGTCTTTCTCTCTGTCTGTCTCTCTCTCTCTCTGTCTCCCTCTGTCTCTCTCTGCCTCCCTCTCTCTCCCTCTGCCTTCCTCTCTGTGTGTGTCTCCCTCTGTCCCTCCCTCTGTCTCTCTGTCTCTGTCTTTCTCTCTCTCTCTCCCTCTTTCTCTCCCTCTGTCTCCCTCTCTCTCTCTCTGTCCCCCCATCTCTCTGTCTCTCTCTCTGTCTCTCTCTGTCTCTGTCTCTCTCTGTGTGTCTCCCTCTCTCTCTCTCTGTCCCCCGTCTCTCTGTCTCCCTCTGTCTTTCTCTCTGTCTCTCTCTCTGTTTGTCTGTCTCCCTCTCTGTGTCTCCCTCTCTCTCTGTCCCCCAGTCTCTCTGTCTCCCTCTGTCTTTCTCTCTGTCTTTCTCTCTGTCTGTCTCTCTCTCTCTCTCTCTGTCTCCCTCTGTCTCTCTCTGCCTCCCTCTCTCTCCCTCTGCCTCCCTCTCTGTGTGTGTCTCCCTCTGTCTCTCTCTCTGTCTCTCTGTCTCTGTCTTTCTCTCTCTCTCTCCCTCTTTCTCCCCCTCTGTCTCCCTCTCTCTCTCTCTGTCCCCCCATCTCTCTGTCTCTCTCTCTCTGTCTCTCTCTGTCTCTGTCTCTCTCTGTGTGTCTCCCTCTCTCTCTCTCTGTCCCCCGTCTCTCTGTCTCCCTCTGTCTTTCTCTCTGTCTCTCTCTGTTTGTCTGTCTCTCTCTCTCTGTGTCTCCGTCTCTCTCTGTCTCTGTCTCTCTCTTTCTCCCCAGAATGCATTTTGCACAAAGGCTCCCTCGTAGCTGCTGCTCTGCTCCTTGTCTCACCCCCTGCAACCGTTGCCTGAAGGGCCGGGCCTCGGACTCCTCCAGTGTTGTCCCCACCCTCTGGCGTGCCGCCAGCGAAGCAGCTGGGCCTGGTGGGCGGGAGTCGGGGGGAAACGCAATGGGGAGGGAGGATCCACTACGTAAGGGCTGTGGGGGGGGGAGGGAGGAGGAGGAGGAGGACAGAGTACGACAGAGTGAGCCAGTGACTCACTCACATGCTTCCACAAGCAGCCGCTGTGACCTTAAAAGGCTCCTTGTTGGAGTGAACAAACAATTAACCCTCATGTTGCCTTCGGGCCTGCCCCGCGTCTCAAGCCGTCCCCCCCACCCACCCAAACAAACCTCCTGGTTTCTCCCGATGCGCCTGATTTTTACCCAGAAGCCTCCCCGGAAGTGGTGC